>NC_136497.1:28955600-29098100 GCF_053919585.1 Euprymna scolopes
CATATATATATACATATATATACATGTATATATGTATATATATACATACATATATGTATATATATACATTCATATACATACATATACATATAGATATATGTATATATATACATATATATATATATGTATATATATACATACATATATGTGTAAATATATACATACATATATGTATATATACATACATATACATACATATACATACATATATGTATATATACATACATACATATACATATATATGTACATATATACATATATATACATACATATACATATATATACATACATATACATGTATATACATACATATACATACATATATATATATATACACATACATATATATATATACATACATATATTTGATGATTACTGCATCTTTCCAGATGATCGCCGTCACGTTGTGTTCCCCCAATCTTATCGTCCATGCCATCTCAGATGACTCTGCACTTCTGCAGCAGATTTGCACATCTTGAAGCCGATGTTACATACAAATTGAACAATTTTCATCAAGTTGACTTCCTCTGGAGGTTGAAGGGTATTCTTATAAACATCCTTTGGCTCATTCTTTGGCTAACATTCACATTTGCGGTGACTTCAATGTCCATAATGTGGAATGGCTGATCCACTCAAATAAAATCGATGACGAGGGGAGGTTTTGTCATGATTTTGCCATTGCCTATGACCTCACTGAGATTGTTCACGAACCCATCCATGTGCCCGATACTACCAGTCAATATGCAAGCCTTTTAGACCTTTTCCTCGCAACTTTCCCTGAGCTGTGTTCATCTTCCGTTCTATCTCCTCTGGGATCCTCCGACCACTCTGTTGTAGCAGTTAAGATAAAAATGAAATGTAATAAGTTTTCAGATGTACCTCTCCAGTGTACTGTATATCGATACTTTATGGCTGACTGGGATAACTTCCGTACATTCATATCTGACCTACCTCTGCATTCCATGTTTAAAAAGGATGTGTCCTCTATAGTATCATATCTGACCGAATGGTTAATTGTAGGCATAGGCGGATTCATACCATCCAAAATATTCCAACAAAAACCAAACAGCCAGCCATGGTTCTCCCCTGAATGTGCTGCTGCTATCGCGCACAGAAATCACTTTTCCATAGCTACCAACGTAATAGATGTACTGAGACAAAAGCTGCTTTCAGGATTGCCAGCAACCACTGTAAAAGAGTAATAAAAAATGCAAGCGAGCTATATGCTCAGTCTGTTAAATCCAAAGTCGCTGAGCAGCGGCTTACTTCCCACCAGTTTTGGCAAATAGCAAACAGGATCTTGAACAGAAGCGTGCGTTCTATCCCAACTATCATCAATGGACCTGAGGTCATCTCATAGCATCAGACAAGGCCAGACTATTTGCCAAGAACTTTGTAACTAATTTTACCCTATGCGACAATGGCCATCAACTCCCTGTATTTCCTCCTATAACAGACAACACGCTATGCAACATACAAATATCTCTGCATGAGGTCGCCAAGCTTATCAAGAACCTTGATTCCAGTAAAGCAACTGGCCCTGACGGCATTCCAGTTATAATGCTGAAAAAGCTCCAACCAGAACTTGCTCCCATACTTACGAAACTGTTTAAGTGTTGCCTTAAGGAGAAGAGCTTTCCAACACCCTGGAAAACCTCATCAATATGCCTTGTATTTAAGAATTCAGGTGATAAGCATCTCCCTCTCAGTACAGAACAATAAGTCTCCTGTGTGTCATGAGTAAGTTGTTGGAATCCATATTAAATAAAGAAGTAGTCAACCACCTCAACAGAAACAACCTCCTTAGTGAAATCCAATATTGTTTCCATTCCGCAAGATCTACAGCAGATGTGCTAACAGTTATATTACATAGGATTAGCAAATCTCTTGACAAAGGCTTCCTTTCCAGGTCAATTGCTCTTGGCATATCGAAGGCCTTTGATAAGGTATGGCATAAGGGCCTACTTCACAAGATTTCCAGCTATGGTATTACTGGAAATGTTTTCTCAATTATTAAATCATTTCTCTCTGATAGGTTCATAATGGTAGTGGTTAATTGGTTGAAATCAGAGGCCTGCAGTATTAATCCTGGGGCCAACTCTCTTCCTGATCTACATCAATGATCTCTCAAAACATATACTTAAATCATTTATTTACATCTATGCTGATGACACGACTATCTATGGCAACACATCAAAGGCCGTAAATGAAAAAGTTCTCTCTAATCTCCTCTGATCTTGAGCATGTGGTACAATGGGGAAGAGGTGGCTGGTTACTTTTAATGCATCTAAAACCAAGCTTCTACCTTTACATCATCAATGCTCTGATCCCCATCTAGCATCAATTGAAATGGATGGCTCTCGTCTTGGGGAGGCTCCATGTTGTTACAAGTTTCTGGGTTTGACCTTTACTCCTGATCTGAAATGGAACATGTACATCAAATCTGTTGCCAAGGATGCTGGGAAAATAGTGGGATCTTTCTACCGCTCCAGAAGATATCGCACTACTGATGCAATTCTCTATCTGTATAAAAGCCAAGTACGTCCAAGGATGGAGTACTGCTGCCACATCTGGGCAGGAGCTGCTAAAAACAGCCTATCCTGCCTTGACAGAGTACAAAATAGACTTCGTGGTTTGGTGGTGGATGCTCTTTTCTCTTCCCTGCAGCCTCTCTCCCACAGAAGAGACGTTGTGAGCCTGTCTTTGTTTTATCGTTATTTCCATGGCAAGTGCTCGTCTGAGCTCCAATCTCTCGTTCCCCGATTGCCAATCTTTCATGAGAAACAACCATCTGGCTGAAACTACTGTCATTAATTTTCCACACTCTTTATCTGTGCCTAAATCCAAACCTAGATTCCATGAGCAAAGCTTCTTTCTTAGAAGTGCACGACTGTGGAACTCTGTTCCGTTCGCCTGTTTCCCACCTGATTACAACTTGCATTTCTTCAAATCCAACATAAACAAATTCCTGACAAACCGCCCCTTTAAGTAAGACACTCTATCATATCTACAATACTAATGATTACTACAATACTATCTCATTGATTACTGTACACGCAATAACCCTTATCCCTGAGTGGCCTCCGGGCCTTGATAAGTGGTGACCTCCATGTAAAAAAAACAAAAACAAAAAAAACAATCACATGTCTCCTCAAACCAACAGTAGATTTGTAAACTTTGTTGCATATTAAACAGATCGTTTGGTTCGGACTAATAGGTGCAAAGTTGACCTGAACAGGAGTTTTGTGCGACTTTAGGTGGTTGACATAGCAAGATTTTGACAAAAGCACTCATTCACAAGTGTTGCATTTCCAGCTCTGTGTGTCATGGTTAAGACCATCAATTAAACCTTTGTAAAGCTCTCACTTCAGATTTCTGTGGGCCTGCTTTTTTTTCTCTAGAGCATCACAACATTCACATACAAGCTTTCGCCACTTTGGCCTTTGCAGAGTAACTTCTTCCCATGTGTCAATGTTGAATTGTAAGACTTTCAAATTATTTTTTGTAGAGTCCCTGAACCTCTTCCTAGGCTTGTGCTGAGGGCGCTTGCCATTTTCCAGCTCCCCGTAAAAAATTTGTTTTGACAGCCTGCAATCTTTCATTCGAATCAAGTGGCCCACCCAACGCATGTGAGATCTGATTACAAGGATCTCAACACTAGAGCAACATGCTCTCACAAGGACTTCAGTATCGGGTATTTGTGCTTGCCACTTGATGTTTAAGATACATCAAGCGTTTTTGATGAAATCGTTCAAGCCATTCAATGCGCCTTTGATGCAATGTCTCTGCTGAATACAATAGTGTGGCTAGCACACAGGTCTTGTAAACGCAGATCTTAGTCCTGTATGTGATGCCACAATCAGATCACACTCTCTTCTCCAACTTTCCAAAAGCTAAAGATGCCTTCTGAATTCGTCTGTGGATTTCAGTGTTGAGACAGCCATCTCTCAACAGAGAACTACCAAGGTACATGAATGAATCAACTACTTCAAGTCTAGCACCACCGACCATGATGTTATATATATATATATATATATATATATATATATATATATATATATATATATAAAGCTGAACGTGTGTGTGTGTGTGTGTGTGTGTGTGTCTGGTCACGAATAGGCTCCTATATGGTTGACTATTTTAAAAAACTGATTACATATAATGATAGAAGATGTATCGAGGATTAGGAATGGGTATGTTTGATCTGGAAGAACAGTGGTTCATAATTTTTTTTTTTTTTTTTTTTACATGGAGGTCACCACTTATCAAGGCCCGAAGGCCACTCAGGGATAAGGGTTATTGTGTGTACAGTAATCAATGAGATAGTATTGTAGTAATCATTTGTATTGGGGGTTTTGATAGAGTGTCTTATTTGTGGGGTCTGCGTTCACGCCTAGCCCCCAAAGTATGGAAATAAAAAAAATGAAAAAAAAACGTTTACAAGTGTTTTTGATATAGATGTACATAAGAAACCTTTGATAAGTATGTTTCAACTTAAATAGGGATGGTATAATAAAATTGTGGGGTCTGCGTTCGCACCTGTACTCCATGGAAATATGGCAAAAACTTTAACAAAGATTTTTCATATCTATTTGTGTAAGTATATTTTGATAATTATTTTTCAGTTTGAAGAAATATGGTATAATAAAATTATTGGGTGTTCGCTCGCGCCTGACCTCCATAGAATGTAAATATGTCACAAAGTTTAACAAGGTTTTTTAAAAGGAGTGAGGGTCCACAATAACACCTTAACTTTAATCTTAATTCACGTTAGTTTTTATTTATTTTTTGGAGTTGAATCATATTGTGTCGAATAAATTCACCTCATAAATTCACCTCATAAATTCACCTCATAAATTCACGTTCTTATTAAAGTGAAAGCCAAGAAAAATAGTTGGAACTTTAGACAATTCTCAACACAAATTTTGCATAACTCTGTTTTTTTTTCCTTCTCCATTTGCACATGGTACTCTTTCGAAAATAGATAAATAGATAAATAATAAAAAATAAGAACATTATCTGTTATCGTGTCAAAAGAAGGAAAAAATTGGGCTCATGTGATTACGTCTCTTTTTAAAAACATTTACATAACCTTTTTATTTTTATTTATATATCTGTTTAAGCTTTTTTTGTCAGTGTACTAGAAGGAATTTTGTTGATTACAACCCTTTCTGCGTGTTCTTTACATTACAATAATACAACCCTGAATCTGACGGTGCAATACTACACCATTCAATACTGTAAAACTGAAACGAAGCTGTTCTGCTTGAAAAGGGAAGTATTTTCTTCTTATTCATATTTATATTGATTCTTTGCTTTAAAAAACTAAAGTAATTACGTGTTTACTTTTTTAATATCCCATTTTGCTGTTTCGGATTATTTTACTAAAGTAAGTAAAGCTTCATTATTTTTCAAAACTGTTTTTGTTTCTTTGTTTTTCGATATTTTGTCGATATTATTTAGTAAGTGTTTAGCAGAAAAGCCAACAAATGACTACCCGAAAAAATAAATATACAATATATATATATGTAAGTTATATGGCGATTAAGCTACACTGAATATTCCACGTTTCATCCACTCTAGGATTCTTCAGGCTTACATGAGAATTTTTTTTTTTTTTTTGTTTTTACAAAGGCATCACCACATTATCAAAGCCCAGAGGCCACTCAAGGATAAGGGTTAAAGAGTATACAGTAGAAATTGGACAATATAGTAATCATTAGTAATGAAAATTTGGTAAATTTGATAACTTATATGGAACGGCTCATCAAGAACTTATTTATTTTAGACTTGAACACAACCATATTGTAGTCAGCCGGAAAGCAGGAAATCAGAAGACAATAGAGAATTTTGTGGTTGTCTCGCGTTTTTATATACGCACCTTCTATAGAGTTTTTAGTTAGCCAATCAGCTTTCTAGTTTCCACCGCACCCTTCCTAATCTGCCAATGAGCAGGCACTTACAGGACAAAGGCCCATTTGACCTCCGGTTGTCCCGTTGTTAGGAAACAAAAATAAATGTATGTTTATACAGTTCGACATCATAGACTTCTATCCCTCGATATCTGAAGAACTTTTCAACATTGCCCTAGAATTTGCCAAGGCATACATTGATATATCCTTGGAAGAAATCAACATCATTAAAAAATGTAGAAAATAAGTTCTAATAAATAACAATAACCAATGGATAAAAACTAAAATGAAAAATTCGTTTGATTTGGCAATGGGTGCCCTGGATTCTACAAAAGCATCAGATCTTGTGGGATTATTCATTCTATATACCCTCACAAGCATATTTGATACTACGGATATCGGCCTATATAGAGACGATGGACCAGCTATAATAAAAGACTTCAACAAAGGTAACTTTCAGAAAATCATACACAAGGAAATGTGAAATTTAAGCCTAAAAGTAGACGTATTAGCTAACATAAAAATAACAAACTTCCTGGACGTCACGTTAAATTTAGATAAAAACACATATGAACCCTACTTAAAAGATAACGCTAATCCAATATACGTAAACCCTAAGTCCAATCACCCACCATCAGTTATAAAACATTCCTAAGTCGATCATTAGTAGACTCAGCAATAACTCAAGCGATGAAAATGTATTAAACAGGTCAACCAATATCTATGAAACAGCCCTAAAAAATAGTGGATACAAAAATATTGATATCAGATATAAGCAACAAAACACCAATAACTATAATAAAATTAAAAATAGAAGAAAAAGAACTATAATTTGGTATACGGGCCCATACTACGGATATCGGCCTATATAGTGATGATGGACTAGCTATAATAAAAAAACTCCAACAAAATCAAGGGAGATAACTTTAAGAAAATCATACACAAGGAAATGAAAAAATTAGGCCTAAAAGCAGATGTATCAGCTAACATAAAAATAACAAACTTCCTGGATGTCACGTTAAATTTAGATAAAAACACATATGAACCCTACTTAAAAGATAACGCTACTCCAATATACGTAAACCCTAAGTCAAATCACCCACCATCAATTGTAAAACAGATTCATAACTCGATCGTAAGTAGACTCAGTAATAACTCAAGCGATGAAAATGCATTTAACAGGTCAACCAATATCTACGAAACAGACCTAAAAAATAGTGGATACAAAAACATTGATATCAAATATAAGCAACAAAACACCAATAACTATAATAAAATTAAAAGCAGAAGAAAAAAAATATAATCTGGTATACGGTGCCATACAATCAAATGTTAAAAACAAAACTTGGCAAGAAATTTCTAGATCTTATTAAAAAGCACTTTCCCACAACCAATCCCTTACACAGAATTGTCAATAAAAATACCCTAAAGTTATCCTACAGCTGCTAATTAAAGCACATAACAAAATATTAAATAAAATCGATGAAAACAACAAAATAAACAATAAAAAAGTAGACACCATGACAAAAGTAAAACTAACACAAAAGACACATATGTAACTAGAAGAAATAATAATAATAATAATAATAATAATAATAATAATAATAAACCAACTCCGGACAACAACAACCATACTAGAAATAAAAATAAAAATACTAATAACGAACAAGATAAATGCAACTATAGATACCGCACACTCTGCCCACTTCAAAATAAATGTCTAACCAAAAGCATAATTTACCAGGCCACAATATTTGCAGAAGAAAACCTGAATAACAAGAAATATTATGTAGGTATGACTTCCTTATATTTCAAAACTCGATATTATGACCACAAAAGTACATTCAATAATAAAAAAAACACTGTATGAAAACAATGCTAGCAAACAAATACTGGGAAGTCAAGGAAAGCGGACGTTCGCCGGTAGTCGAATGGAAAATAGTAAGACAAGCAAACACATGTAGAGACCTAGACGATCCATGTAGATAATGCCTTCATGAAAAATTTGCTATCCTATACTTTAAAGAACCCAAACATCTATTAAACTATAGGAGAAAAATAGCAAACAACTGTGTTCACAGGATAAAATTTACTCTAGGATACTCTAAATTTAAATCTAACAAAAACAATAGGAAATAAACATATAATAAAATAGTTTATGTATATGCATGTTTATCATGTAGTTATATATATATATATATATATATATATATATATATATATAACTACTTAATTTACTCACATAAATTTATATACGAAAGTATAGATTTATGCGTGAACTTTAAGTATTTACTTCAAAAGTGCTCAATACGTAGGTAGAGCTAGTTAGTAAGTTATAAAATGTATACGGCGATTAAGCTAGACTGAATAGTCCGTGTTTCATCCACTCTAGGATTCTTCAGGCTTGAATGAACGTTATTAAGGAACATAAAAAGCGCATAAGCCTGAAGAATCTTAGAGTGGATGAAACGCGGAATATTCAGTGTAGCTTAATCGCCATGTACATTTTATAACTTACTATATATATATATATATATATATATATATATATATATAAACTAACATAAAAAAAACAAAAAAATCTCAACCTAGATTTATAACAGGTCAAGAAACTAGATATCTACACTAAATAGGACACACAAAGGAACGGGTCAACCGGAGGTCAAATGGGCCGTTGTCCTGTAAGTGCCTGCTCATTGGCTAATTAGGAAGTGCGCGGTGGAAACTAGAAAGCTGATTGGCTAACTAAAAACTCAATAGAAGCACTGTAGAAGTAAATACTTAAAGTTTAAGCATAAATTTATACTTTCATATATTAATTTTATGTGAGTAAATTAAGTAGTTATATATATATATATATATATATATATATATATATATATATATATATATATATATATATGTATATATATATATATATATATATATATATATATATATATTTGAAAATTCCTTGGAGGTACAAAATTTAATTATAACTAAATATAGACCAATTAATATGATGATTAAAAAAAAAAAATGAAAAAGGGGCTAGCTAACTGGGTTTCGTTCCTCTGCCAACAGAGCTAAATCGAGGAAAACTGCAATAAAAAAAATTGTCATGAATATGGCAGGGGAGAGAAAAATATCAATATAAAACATATTAAAAAAATAAAATTAATAGGGAAAAAAGATCACATAGAAATCAAATTAAGTCCTAAGAGATTTTCTTTTTGCTTGCAAAGAAAAGGTTTCAAGGACTTCAGAAAAATGGTTTCTAGGATTTTTAAATGAAAGGGCGAGATTGTAAACATGTCAGTACTAAAATTCATAGCACATGCACAGTTATTGATGAGGTGCTCACAGATTGCCACTATATCAGTTGAATTCAGCTTTAATGATATCATGTAAAAACATATAGATGGTGTAGGCATGGGTTCTCCATTGGGATTAGCTTTGCTGGTTATAACATTCAAGATGAGAATAATAGCCCGAATAATTCAAATAATGCTACAAAGTAGTTTTAGGAACAACGTTTTAATCATATCTCTTGCTTTTTTTTATTATACTTCCTGTTTTTTGTTTTTTATCATACCTCCAGTTTTTTTTGTTTATTTACCATATCTTCATTTTGTTTTTTATCATACCTCCAGTTTTTTTGTTTATTTACCATATCTTCATTTTGTTTTTTATCATACCTCCAGTTTTTTTGTTTATTTACCATATCTTCTTTTTGTTTTTTTATCATACCTCCAGTTTTTTTGTTTATTTACCATATCTTCTTTTTGTTTTTTTATCATACCTCCAGTTTTTTTTGTTTATTTACCATATCTTCTTTTTGTTTTTTTATCATACCTCCAGTTTTTTTTGTTTATTTACCATATCTTCTTTTTGTTTTTTTATCATACCTCCAGTTTTTTTTGTTTATTTACCATATCTTCTTCTTTTTGTTTTTTTTTTATCATATCTCCTGCTTTTTGTTTTTTTTTATCATATCTCCTGTTTTTTTTTAAATCATATCTCCTGTTTTTGTTTTATTTTAATCATATGTTGTATCCACGGTGAATTAAGTAAATAATAGATTTCAAACTGTTGATGTTTCAAAGCCATGGATGATTAGCATCTGTTAATTTCATACAATATTTATCTATGCAAAACATCACACTCCTTGGAAGTATGTTTACTATGATGTCATCTTGAAATTCAAGATGGCGTCATAGGATGTTTCCTTCATGTAGTCGGATATATTTAGGGCATCTTTCCCTGGATGCCATCACCACTCTGATCCCCGTGAAATTGGGAAAGCTCCATGTTTTCACAAACTTCTGAGTCTGACCTTTACTCCTGATCTGATATGGAACACGTACATCAAATTTGTTGCCAAAGCTGCTGGAAAAATGGTGGGATTGTTCTACCGCTCCAGTAGATATCTCACTATAAGAACCAAGTACGTCCAAGGATGGAGTACTGTTGTCACATCTGGGCAGGAGCTGCTAGAAGCAGCTTATCCTGCCTTGACATAGTTCAAAATAGACTTCGTAGTCTAATGGGGGGGATGCCCTTTTCTCTTCCATGCAACCTCTTTCCCACAGAAGAGATGTTGCAAACCTATCTCTGCTTTATCATTATTTTCATGGTAAGTGCTCGTCTAAGCTCCAATCTATAGTTCCTCCTGGCCAAACTTTCATGAAAAACACTCATCTAGCTAAAACCACTATCAATAATTTCTCCCACTCTTTACCTGTGCCTAAACCTAAACGTTGATTCTATGAACAAAGCTTCTTTCTTAGAACTGCATGCCCGTGGAACTCTACTTTCAAAATGAATACAATATGGTCGTTTTCAAGTCCAACATGAACAAGTTCTTGATGAGCCATCCCTTTAAGTAATCCAATTTACCAAATTTCCACTACAGTAGAACCCGGCACTAAAAATTAGTAACAAAATACATAATACGTATATAATGCACATGTATAATCAAATAACATTATTAAAATACTGTAAAGCAGGGCAAATACCATAACCAGGACATGAAAAAACATTGGTCTATTGCACTAATGATTACTACGATATTTCCCCATTGACTACCATACACTGATTAACCCTCATCCTCGAGTGGCCCCCGGGCCTTTATAAATGGTGACTCCTTTGTAAGAAAAAAAAAAGTATTTTGTTTAATTATTTTGAAAAGGTTTTTTATGAACCGACCATTATAAATTTTGGAATATATATTCTCGGCACATTATTTTATTTTTTAAACTTTATGATTAAGAGTGCATCCACCCAAATCAACCCCGTCCTCTTCAAAAGCAAGGTTAGATACAAAACATTCAACACATTTGTCTTGAAGAATTGCACAATGTTCTGGATAAGTGTCACATTTTCAATAAAGTTTTCTTAGTCTTGCAGGATTCAGCAGCAAATATGGTTGTTGGCGTCAGGGAATGTGGTTTATAATCACTATCATACATTGTAACTCAGGCTGTGAAGACAATCATTACATCTAACAGAAATACAGTTTCTCACTTCAATCGCTTTTTATTAGCAATTAGCAAATTAACTAAAGTACAGGATCGGCTTAATTTGGAAAAACAATCTCATTCAAGATGTAACTACATGGTGGAATTCAACATATTATATGCTGAAAATAAATTAAAAACTACGAAAAGCTCTTGTAATGTGTGCTGTTGATAAGATTCCTACCATAGCAACTTACCAATGGGGATTTGTTAAAAAAATATCCAGTTATTGAGTCCATTTGAAAAAATCACCAAAGAAGCAAGTCACAGAACTTCAACCTTATCGATGATAATATCTTCAATTGTAGCTTTGAGGTTATTTCTTTTAAAAGCTGTCCAATCTAATTCTGATATTTCTGACTTTAGTAGAATCCTTACCACTGTTGAACAATTCAATGAATCAATGGAGACAAGATTTTCATCCAATCTAAATGATGAAAACTTGTGTGTGTTCATTTTCCTAGATTCAAGATTTAAATTTAAATTTCAAGAGAATGACATAGAAAACACTATTTAGAATTGGATTCTACATCTTTCATATATATGTGAAGCAGAATGATTCGCACAAACTGGAATTTTTTAATAAGAGATTCATTCATTTTTTTTAATATGAGAATTTGTGACGCTATAAAATTCCTACCTTAACAACTTACCATTTGGGACTTGCTCAAAAAATTGTCCAGTTACTGAATCCATTTGTAAAAAAAAAAAAAAAAATCACCAAAGAAGCAAGTCACAGAACTTTAACCATATCGATGATAACATCTACAATTATAGCTTTGAGGTTATTTCTTTCATTTCTTTTTAATTCTGATATTTCTGACTTTAGTGGAATCCTTATTACTGGTGAACAATTCAATGAATTCATGGAAATTTTCATCCTATCTAAATGATAAAATCTGGTGTCTACTTTCCTAGATCCAAGATTCAAATTTAAATTTCAAAAGAATGACATGGAAAACAATAAGAATTGGATTCTACATCTACTTTCTAATGATGATAATGAAGCAGAATCATCAGGATACATTTCTTCAAACTCTATTGAGGGTCAAGAGAAACTGTATCTCTTTCAAGCCTGTTTAATGAATTAGCTTCGAATAAGTCTACAGTAACAAATCAAGATAGAAGCTGAGTTAAACCGGGAGACTGCAACTACATCAGAAATACAAGAATCACAATCTAAACTCAAAAGGAGTAAATACCTTATGGTTAATTGCACAAAAGAACTTAACCATTACGTAGCTTTACAACTACTTGCAAAAGGTGATGATCCATTTTAATGGTGGAAATAGACACAGGAAACCTTACCACTGCTGAGTAAACTTGCTTCAAAATGTTTAAGCGCACCACCTTCATCTTGGAGGGTGAGAGACTCTTTAGTACAGATGGTAATGTGTATGAACCTATGAGGAACAGACTATATCCTGAGAATAGAAAAAATCTAAAGTTTCTACATTACAACTTAAAAGTATTCAACTTTAAATACTGAGGAGACTATGAAAGCAGAGGAGGCAGGCAGTTAGAATAGAAGAGGAAAGTAGAGCAACATCAGGTGCAGAACTTCAGCTTATAGTTATTCACTTAAAGAATTACAATTTGTACTTTGTAGTTGGTTTGTAATTTTTTTTTCTTATCTAATTGCTTAATTATATTCATTTAAGATTAGAAATTGTACTTCGTATTTTGTAATTTTATTTAACAAAGGTAAAAAGCCATAATAGTGGCCAGACACTTAACAAATGTTAAATTAAATTAGCTTTAACACATTAACATAGTAACTACTATCTGATGAGTCATTTGGCAGTGTTGAAATGGTTTAAATTTCATAGGAAAGAGAAAAGTAATTAATAGGTTGATTAATCATCAAATCAGCCGATTACCCATTAATCGGTACATCTCTAATATACATACATATGTATACATTATATATATATATATATAATTATTTTTTTACTATAATAATTAAATACCTACAGACACTAGTGTTTCATCCTTTCGGGATTCTTCAGTGCAGGGTGTCACAATTACTACCAGTCGAACGATTCGAACCCCGCGACACGAGACATCTCTGGCTCGATTAGCGGAGACCGTATCCATTCGGCTACCATTAATCGTGTGAAATAGCGTTGAATTTTAAACATTTTAAATTTAAATGTTCATTACGTCAGACAGACAGTGATCAAGTCGTTATACGACGATCTACGCATAGGAGCTAAATTGACCGACTTTTATTCAACAGAAAGTGCTCAACTATAAGAAACGTATTTCTTAAAGGGGCTGTCATAATTATTTTATTACTATAATAATTAAATACCTACAGACACTAGTGTTTCATCCTTTCGGGATTCTTCAGTGCAGGGTGTCACAATTACTACCAGTCGAACGATTCGAACCCCGCGACACGAGACATCTCTGGCTCGATTAGCGGAGACCGTATCCATTCGGCTACCATTAATCGTGTGAAATAGCGTTGAATTTTAAACATTTTAAATTTAAATGTTCATTACGTCAGACAGACAGTGATCAAGTCGTTATACGACGATCTACGCATAGGAGCTAAATTGACCGACTTTTATTCAACAGAAAGTGCTCAACTATAAGAAACGTATTTCTTAAAGGGGCTGTCATAATTATTTTTTTACTATAATAATTAAATACCTACAGACACTAGTGTTTCATCCTTTCGGGATTCTTCAGTGCAGGGTGTCACAATTACTACCAGTCGAACGATTCGAACCCCGCGACACGAGACATCTCTGGCTCGATTAGCGGAGACCGTATCCATTCGGCTACCATTAATCGTGTGAAATAGCGTTGAATTTTAAACATTTTAAATTTAAATGTTCATTACGTCAGACAGACAGTGATCAAGTCGTTATACGACGATCTACGCATAGGAGCTAAATTAACCGACTTTTATTCAACAGAAAGTGCTCAACTATAAGAAACGTATTTCTTAAAGGGGCTGTCATAATTATTTTTTTACTATAATAATTAAATACCTACAGACACTAGTGTTTCATCCTTTCGGGATTCTTCAGTGCAGGGTGTCACAATTACTACCAGTCGAACGATTCGAACCCCGCGACACGAGACATCTCTGGCTCGATTAGCGGAGACCGTATCCATTCGGCTACCATTAATCGTGTGAAATAGCGTTGAATTTTAAACATTTTAAATTTAAATGTTCATTACGTCAGACAGACAGTGATCAAGTCGTTATACGACGATCTACGCATAGGAGCTAAATTGACCGACTTTTATTCAACAGAAAGTGCTCAACTATAAGAAACGTATTTCTTAAAGGGGCTGTCATAATTATTTTTTTACTATAATAATTAAATACCTACAGACACTAGTGTTTCATCCTTTCGGGATTCTTCAGTGCAGGGTGTCACAATTACTACCAGTCGAACGATTCGAACCCCGCGACACGAGACATCTCTGGCTCGATTAGCGGAGACCGTATCCATTCGGCTACCATTAATCGTGTGAAATAGCGTTGAATTTTAAACATTTTAAATTTAAATGTTCATTACGTCAGACAGACAGTGATCAAGTCGTTATACGACGATCTACGCATAGGAGCTAAATTGACCGACTTTTATTCAACAGAAAGTGCTCAACTATAAGAAACGTATTTCTTAAAGGGGCTGTCATAATTATTTTTTTACTATAATAATTAAATACCTACAGACACTAGTGTTTCATCCTTTCGGGATTCTTCAGTGCAGGGTGTCACAATTACTACCAGTCGAACGATTCGAACCCCGCGACACGAGACATCTCTGGCTCGATTAGCGGAGACCGTATCCATTCGGCTACCATTAATCGTGTGAAATAGCGTTGAATTTTAAACATTTTAAATTTAAATGTTCATTACGTCAGACAGACAGTGATCAAGTCGTTATACGACGATCTACGCATAGGAGCTAAATTGACCGACTTTTATTCAACAGAAAGTGCTCAACTATAAGAAACGTATTTCTTAAAGGGGCTGTCATAATTATTTTTTTACTATAATAATTAAATACCTACAGACACTAGTGTTTCATCCTTTCGGGATTCTTCAGTGCAGGGTGTCACAATTACTACCAGTCGAACGATTCGAACCCCGCGACACGAGACATCTCTGGCTCGATTAGCGGAGACCGTATCCATTCGGCTACCATTAATCGTGTGAAATAGCGTTGAATTTTAAACATTTTAAATTTAAATGTTCATTACGTCAGACAGACAGTGATCAAGTCGTTATACGACGATCTACGCATAGGAGCTAAATTGACCGACTTTTATTCAACAGAAAGTGCTCAACTATAAGAAACGTATTTCTTAAAGGGGCTGTCATAATTATTTTTTTACTATAATAATTAAATACCTACAGACACTAGTGTTTCATCCTTTCGGGATTCTTCAGTGCAGGGTGTCACAATTACTACCAGTCGAACGATTCGAACCCCGCGACACGAGACATCTCTGGCTCGATTAGCGGAGACCGTATCCATTCGGCTACCATTAATCGTGTGAAATAGCGTTGAATTTTAAACATTTTAAATTTAAATGTTCATTACGTCAGACAGACAGTGATCAAGTCGTTATACGACGATCTACGCATAGGAGCTAAATTGACCGACTTTTATTCAACAGAAAGTGCTCAACTATAAGAAACGTATTTCTTAAAGGGGCTGTCATAATTATTTTTTTACTATAATAATTAAATACCTACAGACACTAGTGTTTCATCCTTTCGGGATTCTTCAGTGCAGGGTGTCACAATTACTACCAGTCGAACGATTCGAACCCCGCGACACGAGACATCTCTGGCTCGATTAGCGGAGACCGTATCCATTCGGCTACCATTAATCGTGTGAAATAGCGTTGAATTTTAAACATTTTAAATTTAAATGTTCATTACGTCAGACAGACAGTGATCAAGTCGTTATACGACGATCTACGCATAGGAGCTAAATTGACCGACTTTTATTCAACAGAAAGTGCTCAACTATAAGAAACGTATTTCTTAAAGGGGCTGTCATAATTATTTTTTTACTATAATAATTAAATACCTACAGACACTAGTGTTTCATCCTTTCGGGATTCTTCAGTGCAGGGTGTCACAATTACTACCAGTCGAACGATTCGAACCCCGCGACACGAGACATCTCTGGCTCGATTAGCGGAGACCGTATCCATTCGGCTACCATTAATCGTGTGAAATAGCGTTGAATTTTAAACATTTTAAATTTAAATGTTCATTACGTCAGACAGACAGTGATCAAGTCGTTATACGACGATCTACGCATAGGAGCTAAATTGACCGACTTTTATTCAACAGAAAGTGCTCAACTATAAGAAACGTATTTCTTAAAGGGGCTGTCATAATTATTTTTTTACTATAATAATTAAATACCTACAGACACTAGTGTTTCATCCTTTCGGGATTCTTCAGTGCAGGGTGTCACAATTACTACCAGTCGAACGATTCGAACCCCGCGACACGAGACATCTCTGGCTCGATGCATATACACACACACACATATATATACATATAAACTGCCTCAGTCGCTTTATTGCAGATTAGTAAAATATCAATATTTCACTAAATATACGTCACAACAAAATGAAAATTATGTCATCAAACGACTCCTTTAAGGTTAGTTATTTCCAAAAGTTTTATTCAAATTCATGCGATATTCACAAAGTTATGACATTTTATTCTTTATCGTGGAATTTCCACTGTCCATCGCTTTATTGCAGATCTCTTAAAATGTTGTTTTAGGGTAAAAATACAATGTTTTATCATGCGAATTTTATTTTGTATTATATTTTTCTGCCAAAGAATAATAAGAAAAAGCACATCCTTGGTGCTAAGCCTCAAATAAATTAATTATTTATCGACATATCCACCATTATTTAAATAACTTAAAATAACCTTTTGTTCCCTGGGGAAGTCAATTGTTTGATCTCAAAAAGGAGTTATGGCTCTAGCAATATCAACTATGTTCTCCACAAGGCATCTTTTGAAGTAAATTGCTCTCCTCCCTCATAAACTCCTCTTTTTAATATTGACCAGAGATATTCAATGGGGTTAAGGTCTGAAGAACATGGTGGTCAGATCATGAGAGTTTCTCCAAAGAAGCCCATAGATTCAAGGAAGACTGCAGTCGCCCTAACAGAATGGGATGGTGCATTGTCATGCATAAAAATCATCTGAAAGCGACGTGACAATGGTAGGTCATCTAGCCATGGTGACAAATGTTTATTCAAAAAGGTTGTGTACGCATTGATGGTAAGTTTTACACCGTGTGGAACTCGAAATGGTCCAATTAACTTATCCCTAATGATTCCCGCCCAAAAACATGATGACTCCACCTCCTCGTTGGTGTTGAACTTTGTAAGGGGTTGGAGTTCAGTTCGAGTTCCGAACTTTGGCCCACCCATTCAGACCGTCAAGAGTAGCAACGGTCTCATCTGTAAATAGGTCACATTGGAAATCCATTTTCATGTAATTCTGTGCCCAAGCCTTTCATTTTTCCCTGTGTTGTTTGCTCAATGGAGGCCTTGGAATAGATTTGATGTTCCTTCCATCTCATTCAACACATTACATCGGGCCTGTCTGGATCTTGGAGCTATTCCAGCTCTTGCAAATATGAAAGCACTAGTGCTGTTTGGGTTTCAGTTGACTTCCCTACAAATTTTCCAAATATCACAATGGGAAAGGTTTCTCCTGGTGCCCTTATCCTTTCTGAATTTGGGGGTGGGGTTGTTCATGAATGAAGCCAAAGTTCTTGGATCCCCTTCATTTGTCATAAAATTTTAACCATAGAATAGTATTATAATCTTCAAAAAGGCTGCAAATTTTCATGTAGTTTCGTCCCATAGAACCAAATATATGCGCATTTCAGTATTCAATTTGGCTACGAGTATAGATATATCCATATATACATATATATATATATATAGATAGATAGATATACCACTTTCTTTTGGGGGGGGCAGTTTTATAAGTTCGAAATTTCAATGACCATTGATCAAAATTTAACAAATGAAGGTTCGTTGGAAAGATAATGACCTGAATTGTGCAGTGGACTATATGACATTTTCTTTAAGGTCGTATATTATTGTTTAAACAAGTGGGTGATTACTTTTCTATATTAATTGAAGGTAAAATGAGCACCCACTTTATGGCGACCTTGGCTATTTATTTTACGTTAAATAAATATAGAAAAGTGATCCTCCAGTTTTTAAAACTATAATTTTTTCATATCATTGAAATTACTCGTTTCCTGGGATTTTAACTGTTATTTTCATTTTCAGCACCCTCGAAAACCTATATTAGTGGTAATTTTAAAGAATATTTTGTGGGTGGAAAGATACTGCACTGTTGCCAATATTTCAATCATAGTCATTTGTTTTCCTAGTTTTGCATATGAATTACAATGCCCCAAAACCTTTGGCCTTGATGGAAGGGGAGACTATAACTTGCTGTTATGTTTTCAAATGATCTGAAATAACAGCAAGGGGAGACTTGATTCCAAATATTTCTCATGTATTATTTCTCCCCTCTTTGGTTTTCATACATAAAGTAAATTTCATAGTGTATAAGGACTTTTTAATACTGGAGATATTCATAATCGTACTCTATTTCCAAAAGAGGAGAGATATAACATATGAAAAATATTTGGAATTAAATATCCTCTTGCTGTTATTTCAGATCATTTGAAAATATAGCAGCAAGTTTTAATCTCTTCTCTATCAAGGCCCCAGGTTTTGGGGATATATATATATATATATATATATATATATATATATATATATGTGTGTGTGTGTGTGTGTGTGTGTGTGTGTGTGTGTGTGTGTGTGTGTGTGTGTGTAACTTGAGTGTGATTAGCTTGAATCGAAATCAAAACATATAGCGTTCCAGCCTTAGTCATTAAACTATCGTTAGATGGATAAGAAATAGTTAAAAATGAACCGACTTTATCATATAAATGCTTAGACGACTTACGCCTGCCAAGTGCCAATTTTTTCAATTTTAACCACTTAGCAGCTATTTTTAGTAGCTAAAAAGCCCATAAAATAATGACCCACAAGAAATAATACAATCACGATCTGTCTTGCTCAGCTGTGTGACCTTACATCTCAGAGTAGATACACTTTGAAAAAATGAACACACACACACAGTGAGTTTTGTAAATTAGATGTACATTATTTAATTTGTACAGAGTGCCTTATTGATTTATTTAATTGACGCTGAATCCTGTACAAAGTAATTATTAAAGCATAATTTTCTTTAAGAAAAAAAAAACTAATTTATTGTTGAAGACTTAATTATGTTACATCAACATCACAAAACAAGAACCAGCATAACAATCTCCATCACAAAACTGGCCCAACATTTTGGACAAGACTGTCTTACAAATGAGACAGAATCGCAAACCAAGTTTATAACGGAAATAAAACAAAATAGTCGCCAAAAATACACTAAGGTTTTCCATTGCGAAAAATGGGCCAACCAGCAGTGTGACAAGTAATTTCTGGATGGATTCACCCGGAACTATATAGATAAGGAAGCCTCTATAGGCTAGCTATAAAGAGGATCGCTCCACTATGATCAGGACAGGATTATAATGGCTGTCCAAAATCAAGGCTTGATGACCAAAGCTTTAAGAAAAAAATGAGAGGTCTCAGCAATGTCAACAAGAACAAGTTCTGCTACACAGATAGAGAGTGATAGCCACCTGACGTCCATCTTTAAGGTTCTGTTATGGGACGACTACTATATAATGCGACACAATGGAAGTGTAAATATCTTCATTGGACCATCTGTAAAAAGTTGAATATCGAATGCAGCGGCAAGTCCTGGGAACATATACCAAGAAGAACAGTCATGCACCATTCAATATCACTACGCGATTCTTACAGTTAAACACCAATTTGTGTGCAAATGCGAATTCAGATGTGAAGAAAATTGAGGTTGTACGGAAATTTTGTTACCTCGGTGATACCATTGGGGCACAGGGTGGAGCAGGTGTTAGTATGATGGTTAGAATTAGGAATTTCTGCTGTTAGTGACCAGCATAGTTGGTTTTTATTGATTTTTTTGTTTTGTTTCTGTTTGTTTTTTGTTTTGTTTTTTAATTAATTTGCATTGACTTCGTAACACCAACTTAAACTTATCAAATTATCTTCTGCTTTTCACTATTTAAATCAACTCATGTGAGAAAAACTTAACCGTTTATACACAATAAGCAGGAGACTGACACCGGCTAAGTTTATTCCAGTTAAGCTCTATCATCGTACAAACTTTTAAATCCTTTATACTATTGCCTTATAAATGTATTTATACGAAATGCGTTTTTGATTTATTTGACGTTGATTGCTTGACAACATAAACAAGAAACATTTCATTAATTGTATTATGAGAATTAATGGAGAGTAGATAATACAGTGGATGTGTTATCGGCAGCTCCAGTAACTCTCGCTTCTCCTATTTTGTCATTCAGTCCTCATTCAATGAGTGATTTTTCTGACAAAGGGTGAAGAAAAAGCTGCTTAAAGGTCGGTAGTACTTGGTGACCAGTAGTCTGAGATGTCGGAAATTTTTCTGTCTCTGCCGTCCTTGTGGCCATGTCACTAGTAAGGGTGCTGGAGGTAAACGTTTGTCTGGGCTGACGTTATCCGCCTGATAGTCAGGGACCCGAACCTTGGATTAACCACTAAGGAGGCTGTCCTATCAGCAGGCGCAAAGTACTGGGACTGCTGTATTGCCATTTGGTGAGTGGATCTGAACCATGTAGTAGTCTCTGGTGGGGCCTCTCGATGCCATACTAGTGGGTAATTGTTACGGCTTTACCTTTTCATGTGCCACAAAAAAAAAAAAAATTTCCTGTTTTTTTCTCTCTTACTTTCCCTCTCTGTACTGCTCTAACCAAGTATGCCGACCTATTCCACAAATCCCAAAACCTCAACATGAAATATCTCCAGAATAAAAACTCGATTAAACTTAGAACCCCATCTTCCAACGTAGACCCCTACTACCAGGTCTCCTTCTCCAACATCAGGGGTCTACGTTCCAACCTTCCAGAGGTTGAAACCCAATTACAGGAGACGAAACCGGACATATTATTTCTAAGTGAAACTGGAATAGGGCCGACCAATTCCCTAGATGAGTTCATAATTAATGGATACTCAAATTTAACAGCTAAATCTGACACCCAAGATCGCCATGGGCATGGAATATGTGCCTACATTAAGGATGGCTTCCCGTGTGGCAGGGATATCTCTAGAGAAGATCCTAATTTATCCTATATGTGCTTCAGGGTTGCACTTGCTAACACCACTGCATTTATATTTGCCCTCTATAGGCCCCATAACAGCGGAGTTACTATCTTTAAGAGCATATCTGAGAAAATAAACCACATACTGTCTTCACATCCCTCGGCTAACATCCACATCTGTGGTGACTTCAACGTCCATAACGTGGAATGGCTGACCCATTCAAATAAGACAGATGATGAGGGGAGGTTTTGTCATGATTTTTCCATTGCTTATGACCTCACTCAGATTGTTCGCGAACCCACCCATGTGCCCGATACACCCGGTCAATATGCAAGCCTCTTAGACCTTTTTCTCTCAACTTCCCCTGAGCTATGTTCATGTTCCGTTCATTCTCCTCTAGGATCCTCCGACCACTCCGTCGTATCAGTTAAGATAAAAACGAAATGTAAAAATCCCCAGACGTACCCCTCCACCGTACTGTATACCGATACTCTATGGCTGACTGGGATAGCTTCCGTACATTCATATCTGATTTACCTCTGCACTCCATGTTTAAAAAGGATGTGTCCTCTATAGTATCATATCTGACCGATCATACCATCTAAAAAATTCCAACAAAAACCTAACAGCCAGCCATGGTTCTCCCCAGAATGTGCTGCTGCTATCGCGCACAGAAATCACTTTTTCCATAGCTACCAACGTAATAGATGCACTGAGACTAAAGCTGCTTTCAGGTCTGCCAGCAACCACTGTAAAAGAGTAATAAAAAATGCAAGAGAGCTATATGCCCAGTCTGTTAAATCCAAGGTAGCTGATCAGCGGCTTGGATCCCACCAGTTTTGGCAAATAACAAATAGGATCCTGAACAGAAGTGTGCGTTCTATCCCAACCATTATCAATGGACCAGAGGTCATCTCGTCAGCGTCAGACAAGGCCAAACTATTTGCAAAGAACTTTGCAGCTAATTCTACCCTATGCGACGAAGGCCATCAACTTCCCATATTTCCTCCTATAACACAAAACAAGCTAGGTAACATACAAATATCCGTGCATGAGGTCGCCAAGCTAATAAAGAACCTAGATTCCAGTAAAGCAACTGGCCCTGATGGCATCCCAATTATAGTGTTAAAAAAGCTTCAACCAGAACTTGCTCCCATACTTGCGAAACTATTTAAGCGCTGCCTTAAGGAGAAGTGCTTTCCGACTCCCTGGAAGACCTCATCAGCTTGCCCTGTATTTAAGAATTCAGGTGATAAGTCATCTCCCTCTCAATACAGACCTATGTCTCCTGTGTGTTATGAGTAAGTTGCTGGAATCCATATTAAATAGAGAAATAGTCAACCACCTCAGCAAGAATAACCTTCTTAGTGACACACAATATGGTTTCCGCTCTGCAAGATCTACCGCAGATCTGCTGACGGTTATATCCCACAGGATTAGTGAATCTCTTGACAAAGGCTTCCTTTCTAGGGCAATTGCTCTTGACATATCAAAGGCCTTCGACAACGTATGGCATAAGGGTCTACTTCACAAGATTTCCAGCTACGGTATAACTGGAAATGTTTTCTCAATCATTAAATCATTTCTCTCCGATAGGCTCATAAGAGTAGTGGTAGATGGACAAAAATCGGAGGCCTGCAATATAAATGCTGGAATCCCTCAGGGGTCAATCCTGGGCCCAACTCTCTTCCTGATCTACATCAATGACCTCCCTAAACACATACTTAAATCATTCGTTGACATCTATGCTGATGACACGACCATTTACGGCAACACATCAAAGGCTGTAAATTACAAAGTTCTCTCTGATTCTCTCTCCTCTGATCTCAGGCGCGTGGTTCAGTGGGGGAAGATGTGGCTGGTTACATTTAATGCATCCAAAACCAAACTCCTATCCTTACATCATCAACGCTCTGATCCCCAGCTGGCATCAATTGTGATGGATGGCTCTCGTCTGGGTGAGGCCCCGTTTTTTGACAAGCTTCTGGGTTTGACCTTTACTCCTGATCTGAAATGGAACACGTACATCAAGTCTGTTGCCAAGGTCGCTGGAAAGATGGTGGGATCCTTCTACCGCTCCAGAAGATATCTCACTACTGATGCAATTCTCTATCTATATAAAAGCCAAGTACGTCCAAGGATGGAATACTGTTGCCATATCTGGGCAGGAGCTGCCAAAAACAGCCTATCATGCCTTGACAGAGTACAAAATAGACTTCGTGGTTTAGTGGGGGATGCCCTTTTCTCTACCCTGCAACGTCTCTCCCACAGAAGAGACGTTGCGAGCCTATCCTTGTTTTATCGTTATTTCCATGGCAGATGCTCGTCTGAACTCCAATTTCTGGTCCCCCCTCGCCAATCTTTCACGAAAAACACCCGTCTAGCTGAATCCACTGTGAAAAATTTCCCCCATTCTATATCTGTGCCTAAATCAAAACGCGGATTCCATGAACAAAGCTTCTTTCTTAGAACTGCACGCCTGTGGAACTCTGTTCTGTCTGCCTGCTTCCCTCCGGACTACAACTTGGATGTCTTCAAGTCCAATGTTAACAAATTCCTAATGAACCGCCCCCTTAAGTAAACACTTCAGCAAATCTCACTAACGTAATGTACTTGCAATAACCCTTATCCATGAGTGGCTTCCGGGCCTTGATAAGTGGTGATCAGTGTGTAAAAAAAAAAAAAAAAAAAAGTCTTTCTTCCGGAAAAAAAAAATAAAGAAAATATCATGACCCTTTTTTTTTTCTTTTTTTTCAAAATTAACGTTTAAATAAAATATTAGCCTCTATTTCGTTGACCTCTCCATTATGAACTTAGAATAGATCATCAAGTTTGTCTTGAGTGTTTGTTTCCTAAGAGGCCAGTTTAGTTGGAGCTTTCACCCTCCGTCTATTTTTGTCCGATTGCTAAGTGTACTCATTCATTACTCTGCTGTCATGTACGTTTTTAGCTTCAATTACGATACAACTACTCCATTGAAAATGGGGGGAGGGGGTATGAGAAACAAATTTTCGATGATAATAGTAATAATGTTCTTGCATTTATTCATTTTTTGGTTCTTGTTTTAAATGTGTTTTCAAAATAGAACTAAAATAACGGTTTTATTTCTTCTTCTTCTTCTTCTTCTTCTTCTTCTTCGTTTTCGACTTCCTCATCTTGTTGTTGTTGTTGTTCTTCTTCTTCTTCTTCTTCTTAAGTCATCCATTAATTGATGTTTCTTCTTCTTCTTCTTCTTCTTCTTCTTCTTCTTCTTCTTAAATCATCCATTAATTGATGTTAAAACGTTTACAAAGTTTGTGCGCCATGATACTCAATTACTTAGTGCATCCAGAAGTTCCAATCCTGAGAGGTCAAAGTATTTCTCCAAAAGAGCCTTGATTGCAATATAAATCCTCCTCAGCTCGTCGCTTGAACCCTGGGGGCCACAAAAGCGATTTTACAACAGGTTTCATTGATTTAATTTCCTTACAAGTCTCTGTTCAGTGATCTTTGATCTCTCATTGTGATCAATCGATTGAAATATGAGACATCTCGACCTGTCGTTTGACCTCTTGCAGCTTCATCATGTCATAATGCATGTGTAAGCAGCATTAAAAGTTGGCGTTGAACAACTGCCGATATGTACGAAAGGCAACCATTTTTGTTTGTTATATGGTCTCATCATGACATGTTCTTGTTCATGATTGTTGCTGTTGAGCACGATTCATTTAATTCATATAAATCAGATGATCATTGTTGGCATTTGTTTCCCTGATATCTTTCTAGTTAAGAATTCTTTCGAGAAACATATCAGTTACTTAGCTGAGTGATTGCTTGAAAGTTACTAACATTCTAAGTGAAAATGTTTCTGTGGAACGAACTGGATTCGAACTTGCTACATCCAGGTTTTCAGTCCGTGTTGGTAACAACTTAGCCATCATCACCTGCCTGTTGTTAATGACGCATAACATTTGATCAATCAAGTTTCTTGGATCAAATCAATGGCACATACCTGTATGATCCATCAAGTTTCTTGGATCAAACAATATTTAATGTCCAAGAATCTGATCTGTAGAGTAGTATGGATTTGACCAATGCTTTAAAAACATTGAGTTTGATTTCAAACAAGATATCCCTCCTCACTGTTGCCCATACAAGTGTAATATATAATAGTTGATGTACCTTATCTATTTGTCCTAAATTGGTTGAAGACAGCATGGCTGCCAATGATTAAAACGGTGAATTGAAAAGGTGGGCTCCCTCTACCATGCTAGAAAATTACTCACACCTGAGAGTATCCTATACCTCTACAAAATCACCATTCGTCCATGCATGGAGTATTGTTGCCGCATCTGAGGTATTGCATCTACAACTAGTCTCTCTCTTAATTAGAGTCTAAAAAGTCTAAAATCTAAAAGCTTCTGCGCTATTGACCAAGCTCCAGGCCCTATCTCATCTCTTGTGTTGTAGTCCTGTGCTTGTTTTATAAGCAATTTAATAGAATGTGCTCTGTTCAATTTGTAGCACTTTGTCCTCCTCTCAACGTAGTATACACTCCCAACTAATCCAATCAGTAAAATCTCACCCCTTCACTGTCATGGTCTTAGAAGCCTTCTACTCTAATAATTTCTTCCCTTATACTGCTAGACTTTGGAATTCCCTTCCTATTTTCTGACTGCACTAACCTGCAGAAGTTTAACTATAATGTAAACAGACATCTCACTGCTCAACTCCATACAGTCCCCTGTAAAAAACATGATCCAAAATAGTAGCAATATGCGTTGTTTGGGATGAAAAAGAGTAACTCAACAACGACTGCATCCATAGGGATGTCATATACTCGTGTATTTTACTGAGTTACCACGAAACACCCCTACAATAGTTAGAAATAATCCTTCCATAACAGAAATCCCCCATCCATCTACTACTCAAAATATAACTCAAATGAGTAAACCGACCTTTCCATCAACCGTTCCACCTACAAACAACCACATCACAACCAACATAAATGATAATATCAATATTGATGAACATAGTGACGATAATAATAATAATAATAATAATAATAATATTAATAATAGCCCATCTTATTTTTCTCAAAATACCTATAATACTCTAAACTCACATAGGAATACAGATTACAATATCCCTGTACAGATTGCATCTACTATTATTAATTATAAAACCTTGAATTAAACCGTAATCCCACCCCAAATCCTAACAAATCCAGACCGTCAACACAACATGAACGCCAGGTAAGATATACACTTATATTGGTACTACTTCAACGTTAATAAAAGTTAGAATATCTAATCACACTTCTTCCTTCCAAGCTTCAACCTTTGTTCCATCGACGAAGTGTTGCATCCCTCTGCCTGTTCTACAAGTATTTTAATTGTGGATGCTCTGATAAACTACAAGCCCTTGTACCCTCTCAACTTGAATAACCCCGACAAACCCGACAATCAGCAAAATCCCATCTCTACACAGTAGAGATCCCTAGATGTAAGAAGGCCTTCTACTTTAATAATTTCTTCCTCAGAACTGCTAAACTCTGGAACTCCCTTCCAAGTTCCTGTTTTTCCAACTTTACTGACATGCAGAAGTTCAAATGTCATATGAACAGACATCTTGTTGCTCAACTCCCTACATAGTATCCCTGCAACTTATGTCTCAATAGTAACACCCTACATCAAAGTGGCACTATGCCTTGTTTGGGGTGAAAATGGAATTTAAAAAAATAATAATAATAATGTAACCACTAATAATAACCAGGGAACCTCCCTAACCACTTTAAATAAAAAAAACTTAAATCTAAAAACACCCCTTTCTCTATAAATTGAACTATTCGTAAGTCAACATCTTACACTCCAGGTTCTAAGTCTTGTCACCTTTGCATATCTGAAGCTATAAGCATAATTACTTCCCCCAAATCATCAACATAATCAATTTCAAAAGCGAACTTATTTCCCAGTGTAAACATAAGAAAATTCAAATATAACCGATTCGAAATTACTTAGCTCACTTCTTAAACCCCAGGTTATAAATTTACTTAATATAAGAGATTTCTTCTATTCCTCTTTATTATTATTATTATTATTATTTTATTTTTTTTTGTGAGACTAAAGGAGCTACTGTATACTGACCCTGGCGGTATATTGATATTTGTATGTTTCTGTTTTTGATATGTAATGTGTGAGTGTATATTAGTGTTGGGACGATTAATTAGAGACGGGAATCGGAAAACTCGGAGCCTTTGGAGGTATCGGAATCTGAAAAATCTTAACCTATTTTCCGTGCCAAAACTGATTCTTTTAATTATTTTTTTTATTTTATTTTGGTTTAAGAAACATCTTCCACTGCTTGTAGTAATTATAAAATACATATTTATTGATTTAAACTTCCAGGAAGACTAAAATCTCTAGATCTCCTCACAAGTGTGCTTTTACGTTTGAGAAAATATGTGCACATTTAAGATGTTTTTTTTTGTTTATCCATTATCCCTTAAAAAAGAAAAAAAGCGTTTTATAAAAAAAAAAAAACTGGAACTTCACTTCTCCATGATCTGATGTTTTTTTTTTCTGGAAGCTTTAATTTACCCTGAACATCTAAAATTCTGTTTTCCCATTTTTTATGAATTACCAATGAATTTTTAATGGACTAATTTTGGATTTATCATGTTCTGGATTTCACCGAATTATTCATTGGATTTTTACCATATTCTTTTTCTCACTTTTTCCAGTTTCCTGCTTTCTTAATCTCTTTGAATCCCTATAAACTGTCACTAACTGTTTAATAACTTTTTTGATGCAAGTGTGATTAATTTCATATTCGTAGTTTCTTTTAATGCATAATGCGATACAAAATTTGCAGGTGCAAAATTTATTGTATATATATTGTCACATGTGGTGACTAGCAGGCAAACCTATATTTTCATTTTTTTTATTTTTCAGTTTCATAAGTTTGTGACTTTCTTCTGTGGAAACAAGCTATTTAGTAAAAATGTCATATCAAACTTGAAAAAGATATTCCAAATAGGAAAGTATGGAAGTGGAGCAAATTTTTAGGATTGAATGTTAAGAAGAAATAGGATTATTATAAATCGAAATCTTCAGACATAAAGAAAGAAAGACCATTAATTAAAAATGATGTATCGAGTCGAGTGAAGAAGACAAAAAAACTTAAATGATGTATCGTTGATGTGAGTAAAATTAATAATATTGAAAAATCTCCAAAAACAAAGTTACTGCTGCTTTTTCTTGGCTTGAGAAACCTTAGGATCTGAATATTGTTGTTACTCAGATGCCACCTATGTTTTTTGAGGATGGATCTTCACAGGGTGGTTTTATCATCTTTCTTGATTAACAGAATTTATTCTTATACACTGGTCATCAAAAAAATTGAGTGTGTAACAAGAAGTCAATTAACCTCAGAAATTTTAGTGGTTAGTGAAGCAGCTGATACTGGCATATTGATAGCCGCCATCTTTCAAGAGATATTAAGAATACCTAGATTGCCTGAAAGTTCTTTGCAAAACGATCTATGGGTTTCTGGTAAAGACTTTAAAATCATCAAATCTAGTAAGTTACTGGCATCTGAGAGTTGGTATGGCTAACGTGAAGAAAATGACGGTGAAGGAAGAGATAAAAGCTAAATGGATCAAGGGTCGAGAAAAAGTAAAAAAAATTGTTTGAAATTCTGAGAGACTTGTGATAATGACTTTTATGCTTTTATATTCTTTTTGAACAGTAGTCGTCACAAGAAGACGCCAGCAATGTTGAGTTCTCCCCCTTGTATTGAGATATAATAGTAGTATTCCTTTGAGATAAGCCTTTAGAATGATATCCCTTGCTTGTTGTTGTTGGCCAGGAAAAAAGATAGTGGCTTAAAATAGCATTTTCATCGCTAACTGCAAAGATTGAATGGACGTATTTGTTGTTGGAATGAATGGTGGTCTTGTAGTTCAGCTCCTGACTTCAGATAGTATATGTTTGGTGATAGTAAATATACATGAAGTTAGATTAGCGAATGAAAAAGATATATAAAAACATGAATGTTATGAATAGATCACCACAGAGCAAGAGCTTCCTTAACAGGAATTTTGAAATGAAAACGAAAAATCATGAATTAACGAACACAATAGTTTTACAGAGATATGAAATATACCCTGAAAAAAACAAGTTTGTTGAGGAATTTGTTTTAAAGTTTTTGAATAAAAGCGTAAGAAAGTTTTTTTCAAAGTTTCATAGTATGTGTGATTTTTACCTTCTGGGTGGCTGAGTTCACTAGAAATATAGCAACAGGCTTAAAGGAATTTCAGTGTGGAGCATTCTTAGGATGGGCGTTGTTAGTGTTGAGAGTCGAGGCACATTGCATCACAAGTGTCCTCCAGAACTCTGATTTCAGTGACCCAGTCCTTGTCTTATAAGCTAGGCTAATTTCACATAAAATTGTTATCTTTTGGATTTTAAACGATTTTTATTATTTGGTAAATATATTGAGTTCACAGGTCCCTGTGAAAACCAACTTCATGAAGAAAGTGAATTTCAACAAAGCAGAGAAAGAAAAAGGGTAGCAATTAAAGCCATTTGCTTTTTTAGCGTTCGTTCAAATCGCATCTCAATGTAAAAATCTGATGTTAAACTACTATAAAGAATTGAAAAGAAGAGGAAAAAGTAAGCTGAATGAACAACGAAAGAAAAAGGGTAACATATTATGCTTGTTCTTGCATATTAACAGTTTTTAATCTTCCATAATGTCCTGGTTAGAAAAGAGAAGGAATCTAACTGGCACTCTCTTTAATCAACTTCTGTTGTATATTCATCTTGCCTGCACGAATCATTGCTGAGCTTAGAAATCAAACACAGATTTAAAATCATAATGGCGGCTTGTTGAAGTCATGTTGTTTCTGCTGGTGTTTGTAGCACAGCTGCTACAGATCCAACTACCGAAGAGTGGAAGGCGGATGTGGTTGTAGAATAGTTAAGAACTACCGTCCCTACCAGTTCCAAATAAATAGATGCAATGACTTATCGATATCTAATGTTAGGGTTTTGTTTTGTTTATCTTTTAATTCTAACAATCGATGACTCAACAGTTTTGTTTTAAGCTTCCAGGAAACAGATGTTCAAGTTTACTTTTTGTTAATTGTAGTAAATCATTACTCTCTCTCTCTCTCTCTCTCTCTCTCTCTCTCTCTCGTGACAATGATTACTGCAGCATTTGGTTTTGCGTTTCGTCTTGCTTATTGTAGGAATTTTCATCATGTAGAGTGACTGAAGTATCGACAGGGAGATTCTAAACTGAATTAGGAAGACTAGATCTGAACATTATAGGGAGATGTGTGTAGAACAGGAGACTTAGATGGTGTGGTCACGTTGCAAGGATGGATGAGCGCACTTGGGTCAGTAGATGTAGAATCCTTGAGGTAGCATGTAGTCAGTACACAGAGGAAAACCATGGAAATCATGGGAGGGAGTGATTCGAATGGATTAGAGAGATAAATAAAGACTTGACCAAAGATAGGTTCATTTGGAAGCCGATTTCTTGAAGAAGTCCAGCATGTGCCAGTATGTAAAGCAGACTTCAAACCGATGATGATGATCATGATGATAATGATGATCATGATGATAATGATGATCATGATGATAATGATATGGTCATTGAAGAGAATAAGACATTATAAAAAAAAAAAGAATGACAATGTCTATTTATATAAAATTAATTTTATTCAACAATTTTTTTAAACAATGAAAATGAAAGGTTGATAAAAATCGCAAGTACAAAGAGTCTAAGAGAAAGAGTTGTTTAGAACTTGAGTATACATGTACATTTACGTGTGTGTGTGTGTGTGTGTGTGTGTGTAAATGAGGTAAGCATTTAGATTCGTGTATGCGTGTATCGCATGGCGTTGTTTTGTTAATGGGAGAGTGTTCCTGCTGCAGCCTTGCAGGCCAGTAATAATCAAGACAAACATAACAAAACGTGTATTAGCAAAAGTACGTTATCGACCTGGGGGGCCGAAGCTGCCACGAATTGCAGTATTTACTTCCTTCCCACCACAGAAAGATGTGACACAAGGTCGAAAGATGGCTAAAGTCGAGCCAGAACCCTTGACAGAGGAGCACTCTCACCTTTTAAAAACTGCCTGGGCTGGCGCGTCTCGGACAATAAGCAATAAACTCACTCCACTACAAAGAGGAGAGGCAAGACCTCGGAGAGTGGACCTCTTAGGATTATCCAGAATGAAAGCCTCAGATAAAAGGTCACGGAAATAACCGAATCTTGACTGCTGGCATGTGTCTATGGTTACGGCCAAGAGGCAAATGACTCTCATAAAGTGCTACATTAACGTTTAGATGTAAGTATATTTGTAGTTTCTGGGTGAGTCCATTATTCCAGAAATGGATTGATCAGCTTACCCTATAACAGTTACATTGGATTATGTGTATATTCCTACATTAAACAGAGTGTATCTAATGAGATAATGTATGTATTTACGAACTTGTGTCCGTTCAGCAGCATGTGTGTGTGCTTCAATGGGAATTCTGTTTAGAGGTCCATGAAAGTCTCTCCTTATGTGTGTGCTGCTGACCGAGGAACCCTTCACACCACCCACAAATTTCCTAAAGGAAGGAAAAAGGAGAAAGAGAGGAGAAAATGCTGTGTTTGTATCTTCAAAGAATACGCAATTTTTCAAGACTGAATATTTCTTGGATTGTGTGGCGATATTAGGATATGTCAATATCGTATTAATAAAAATAAATAAATTTAATGGTTAAAATTCCAAGACACAAAGGAATTTAAACGACCAAGTGAACCGTCACCATGACAACGATGGCGACGGCGACGGCGACAGCGACGAGAAAAGAAAAAAAAGAAAAGAAAAACGCTGATAAACTTAAAAATACAGAAAATATAATCAGCGTTCCCACCAAAGAAAGTTAACCGTTAAGAATTGAAACGCAAGTTAGTTGCAGAAGAAATTCCAAGGAGAGAACACGTCTAAGCAACTCCGCTGATAAAAAAAAACCCACAAGAAATATGAAGGAAAACATATTCGATGTCAATCAGCGTAAAATGAAGGTCGGTTTGTAATTTACTCTTTTCATTTGTCAGTTATAAAGATATATTGGACCACTTTAAGAGAACTATTAAATGTTGAAAACTCAGAAATCTCGCTAGAGTTTGATAAAAAAATATATCGAAAAAAACAACATAAAAGGGAAAAGGAGAAATAAAATAAAACAAACAACACGAGACAGACAAAATAAACAAAAGGGAAAAGCAACAGGAGTAGTCTCCCTCGTTCTATTATAAAAAAAGGAGACACTGATCTAAGCAGCACAACTCCGTAAATTATTTCCGTTGTAAATTTGTCTTTTTTTTCTTAATGGGAGTTTGGTATGCGATATATATATATATATATATATATATATATATATATATATATATATATATATATATATATATATATATATATATATATATATAAAATAAAGGGAAAAGGAAAAAGAAAAGAAAGACATGAATTTATATATATATATATATATATATATATTATCATCTTTTGAAATTTGTATATATTACCAATTCGTTCTTTGATTCTGTTCATTACACACAAAAAAGAATATATATATATATATATATATACATATGTTGAATTGGTTGTCTTTTCATGTTAAAATATACGCTGTAATTTCTCTGACCTATCATTTCTTACAGCGATAGAACAGCCGATTGGTCAATACATCCATTCATTCATCTGATATCTATTTTATAAAACCACAAGCCTAGAGTCCGTGTTTCAAGTCGAGAAGAGCAGATAATTCTTACTCCCATTTAAAATGCTCTTTTTGGCAGAGGAAGTCAACAAAATATGGGCTGGCGCGTAGCTCCTCGTGTTCTTTCATGCAACTTGAAGAAATTATATTTTTTTAATTAATTTATCATGATCGGATAACAAAACTAACCTCAGAAGGGGCACGTCATATAGAGAAAGGGAGGAGAAAATGCTGTGTTTGTGCCTTCAAAGAACACGCAAGTTTTCAACACTGAATATTTCTTGTGCTGTTATTATTCAAATTAAACTGATAATTTGTGTGTTTGTCCAATCGGAAGGCAACACGTAAAAAAAAACAAAAAAAAAAACAAAAATAAAAATCTCTGCTGCTTCTTCTAATAACATCATTTTGGCATACTAAGAAGAAGGATCTTTGAAAATGAAGACCTCAACTGTCACACCAAAATATCTGTTGACTTGTCATTTATCATCACAACTTTTCTTAAGGTCTTTCATATAAAATGCAGAGTATCTTTAGAATGACAAAGTCTCATTACAGCATTTAAAACTTACTGCGTCGTCTTCGTTTTATTGTAAATAAAAAGAGAAGGAAAGACAAAGAGTGTTAGCAAATTAACCAGTCCATCAGTTTAGATGCAGAGTCCATGTCTGGAATAAATGTACTGTTGTAAGTCTCATTCTAACATTTAAAACAACTTCGTCTAATATAAGTTTATAAAGAGTGAGAGGGATCTCGTTTTGATGAGTGCTAGTTGGTTAAATAAATTATTTGTGCTTAACGGTAATGAGAAAAATATGAGTGATATTAACGAAAAAGAGAAGTCTTCTTTATTTTGAAAAATGTTTATATCCAACTTGCATCCAATCAATGCTGTGTAAGTCCTTCAACTTGAAATATTATAAAATGTAAAAAAAAAAGGAAAAGAAAGAATAAAACATGTAATATAGTGTTAGTTTTGGTAACATTCACTTTCAGACCTTTATTTTCTATAACATTCCTCCAAGTCTTTAACTTAACAAATAAACCATCCATTGTTTCACATGCAACTAAATCATCAGCATGCAACATCTCTTCCAGATAATTCTTACAAAATGCTTGGGACAATATTTCTAAGACACAAATGAAAAGCAACAAACTTAGTACAAAACTCTGATGTACTTCTGCTTTAACATTAAAACTATCACTGTGATAAAATAACATGAACCCTTCTTGGGATGGGTATTCCAACTATAACATAAATAATCTTTTTATACTTTCTTCTCAAATAACTCATACAAAACTCTCTGGACAATATTTCTAAGACACAAATGAAAAGCAACAGACCCAGTACAGAATCCTGATGTACTTTTCCTTTAAAATTAAAGCTGTCACTAAACATGCTGTTAATTATAACACATCTTTGAGTATTTCTACGAGGGGCGTGCAATAAGTAATGCCCCTGGCCCACTTCCCATGGCAGTAGAGCAACGAAACTTGGCACAGTTATTAGTCTTTCTCTACATAGAAACCACTCAGAGTTATGCATTTTTCCCATCGTTTGATTCAGCTCTGGAGACTGTTTTTGTAGAACACCCCAGGTTGGTCCTCCAACCACGACGTGACTTCAGAAATCAAAGCTGCATCATCTGGGAAAAGCTTTCCTTTCAAAAACAACTTCATGGCTGGGAAGAGGTGAAAGTCAGAGGGTGCAAGGTCAGGAGAGTGCTTTTGATCTGGCGACATGCGCGTTGTGGACCGGAGCGTTGTCCTGCAGGGGGAGAGTACCTTTGCTGATCTTGCCCCGCCTCTTGATTTGTATAGCTTCCCTTAATTTCCTCAAAAGTGAAGCATAATAGGCTCCTGTAACTGTGATATCCTTTTCCAGGAAATCTGTCATCACTACTCCGTCCTGGTTCCAGAAGACTGTGAGCATGACCTTGCCAGCGGAGGGCTGCATCATTCCCTTCTTTGGAGGTGGTGAGTCCAAGTGCTTTCACTGCATTGACTGGGCTTTGGTCTCTGGATCATAGTGATGGACCTAGGTTTCATCCTGTGTAGTCAGTCTTTTGAAAAACTTTGACTCATCTTCTTGGCACATCTCCAAATTCATCCTCGAGCACTCGATGCGTTCTCACTTCTGGAATGGTGTGAGCAACCTGGGAATCCATCTGGCAGACACCTTATGCATATGCAAATGGTCATGAATGATAGTTTCCACAGACCCTGTACTAATCTTGACATCTTGGGCTATTTGGTGAATAGTAATGCGCTGATCTTCCAAAATGGCAGCCTCAACTTGCCTCATCAATGGCAGAAGGGGGGCGACCAGGTCTGGGAGCTATTTCCATAGACTTCCGGCCATGTTTGAATTCACGATGCCAGCTTTTTACAAGGTCATATGATGGGGCATTATCACCATAAGTTTCTTTCATTTCATCAAAAGTCTCCTGTGGTGTGCGTCCTTTCAAATACAAAAAACGGATCACTGCTAGACATTCAACAGGCTCCATTTCACACCTGACTCAGTTCAAACACCTATAAAACAGAAACCACAATTAGTTCAGAGCTGTAATTTGCCACATAACCCGTAGAGATATAAATCATTGCACATGCAAAAATTCAGCTAGATCAGACAACTGGAAGTGGGTCAGGGGCATTACTTATTGCACGCCCCTCGTATTCACCAATTAATATGAAATGTGTGTGTGTGTGTGTGTGTGTGTCTGTCTGTCCGAGAAGTACTTTTAGAGATAGTAACTTGAAATTTCGAAGGAATTATCACTCAAATCAAAAACCAGACTCATGCGCTCGTTGGTAACATCAATATTCCTGTATGCTTGTGAATCATCGACCCTAACAGAAGAGATTAAAAAAAAAATAGGATACAAGCAGTTGAGATGAGATGGTATCGCAAAATACTTAATATTCCATACAAAGACCACATTACAAATGAATAAGTATCCAATCGCATAAAGCAAGCTTGTGTGCACTATGGGAATCTCCTAGCCACTGTAAAACGGCACAAATTACGGTGGCATGTAACGAGAACAGAACTTGCTAAAACACTAATGCAGAGGACAGTAAGAGAAGGAAGGCGAATAAAAAAAAAACTCTATTGTTATTTTTATAGCAGGTACTCGGCTGAGCTTTAATCTATGATCCACCCCTGTAAAACATTCACAACAAGGACTCGTCTACCTATAACCACTGGCAATAATTTTCTTTCCTTCCTCTTTGTGTCTAAGAGTAAGCGAAACTTTCATGAGTAAAGTGTCTTTCTTAGAATTGCCCGTCTCCGGAACAAAATATCACAAAGCTGCTTCTCAGCTGACTACAACATTGCCATGACAAATAACACTACCTATGAGTTCATTGTTTAAACTTCTCGGCATAACATTTACACTTGACATGAATTGGAATGAATAAATTGAGGACATTGCCAAGACTGCTGCAAAGATGAGCTTCCTATACTGTGCTAGAAAATGACTCGCACCAGAGCGTATCCTATATCTTCACACAGCCACAATTCATCCATGCATGGAGTATTGTTGCCATATCTGGGCTGGTAAATCAAGCATTAGTCTCTCACTTTTAGACAGGGTTGAAAAAAAGAGTCTCAAAGCTAAAAGATTCCGCACTATCAACCAAGCTCCAACCTCTGTTCCATCACTGCAATGTTATGTGCACTAATAAACTCATAGCACTTGTGCCCTTTCAACATAATAACTCAACAGCAGCAACGGTAGAGGTCCCTAAATGCCCAAAAACATTCTACTCTAATAGTTTCTTTTCTCAGACTGTTAGACTTTAGAATTCCTTCCATGTTTCCTGCTTCTTTGGCTATACTAAACTGCAGAAGCTTAAATGTAATGTGAACAAACATCTTGCTGATCTAATTGTGTTCTTGTAGGTATGGTTCTAAATAGCAACCCTAATGCCCAAGTGGCAATATGCCTTGTTGTGCATGAATAAAAGTAAAAAAAAAGAAATTTTACTCAGTGTCAGATCTTTTATGATTTTAAAAGTTCGAGCGATTGTTTAGCTCATTCGAACACTTTCCATGAAATTCGAGCGATTGTTTAGCTATCGAACACACAACTCTGCATTATTATATTCTGCTTGTTCCTCCTTAATTAATCCATGTTACGTTTCGAAAAAGGCCAAATACAATTTGATAAGCTGTTTCAGAAAAAGAAAAATTTGCAAAACTTGGCTTTAAAAAGGCCAATCTAACAACTCTGGACAAGAATATGAGAGTAACCTCTCTTTGATATAGCCTCGTTTTCGAATATCATTACAATGATGTATGGTATTCGAATATGAATATCTTTGTATTCATCTATAAAACTAATTTTTGGACTACCCAGAAAAACATCAGCTTTATCAAAACATTTGTTGATTAAATACATTTCTCATTCCGTGGAATTTCCACGGGTTTTGCTAGTTAAATATTCTGACACGTCTTTCACTATTATCAAACCGTTTTTGACGTGGTAACCCTCGGGCACCATCTGTTTTCTGAACAAGAGGCATTGATAACCACTGCGATAAGGTTCATTATGGTGAAAGGGTCTCCTGGAAGCAGATGCCACGCTATACATATATACACAGGTGCTCCTATTTTTTTTTTTTTTCAATTAACATCGTTTAGGAAAGGTTGAATTACGATATGTTAGTATTAGTTTCATCATAGTCACAGTGAACCTTGCCACATTTGTTGGACAAACGTTAATCAAGATCAACTCTTTAATTGTAAGTAATAAATTTATATTTTTCTCGCTCTGACATTGATATTAAAAGCCTACTTTTTCTTTTTAAAAATCTAATATATAAAAGACGATATATCTGTCTGTCTGTTTCCCTATTCTCAAACGATCTCCACCGAAACTAAAAGTCATAGAGCTGCGGTAGGGGCCTCAAATGATTGGATTTTTTACAGATCATTTTTTTATGAGTCTTTAGCTGGTTAAAATAGTTTTTAAGGGATCAAAATTGAAAAAAATCGTTATACGTTTTGTGCATTCATCTTAGTTTATTTTTAATTTTTTATCAGTTGATATGCGTGTTTCATTCTTTTTTGTTTTTTTTTTAATTACATTTTCACCCCAAACAAGGCACATTGCCACTTTGATGTAGAGGGCTACTATCAGGGATATAAGCTACAGAGGTACTATGTGGGGAGTTGGGCAGCAAGATGTCGGTTCACATTACATTTGAACTTCTGCATGTCAGTACAGTTGGGGAAGCAGGAACCCAGAAGGGAATTCCAAAGTCTAGTGGTTGTGGGGAACAAACTACTGAAGTAGAAGGCTTTCTTACATCTAAGGATCTCTACTGTGAAGGGGTGGGATTTTGCTGCTTGTCGAGTTTGTCGGGGTATTTATGTCGAGGGGGTACAAGTGCTTGCAGTTCGTCGGAGCATTCACCGTTAAAGTAATTGTAGAACAGGCAGAGGGATGCTACATTTCATCGATGGCACAGAGGCTGAAGCATAGATGACAGTTCAGGACCTATCAGGTTGGCGACTCTCTTTTGAACCTTGTGTAGGAGGGAGAGGCTAGTAGCAGATGCTCCAGCCCAAATGTGACAACAATACTCCATACATGGGCGAATGGTGGCCTTATAGAGGTACAGGATACTTTCGGGCGTTAGTAGTTTTCTAGCACGGTAGAGAGAGCCTACCTTTTTCGCAGCGGTCCTGGTCCAATATTACATTGGTATGTAGTATATGGAAGGGGACAGATTCCGGTAATTAAAGAAATGAAGTAAAAAGGATCGAAAATAATATTTATGAAAAGATAATGCTAGAATCGGACTCAGTGATCAAAAGCTAAAAAGAGTACACATTGCTATTTAGATGCGATTTTAGGAATGTAGAGAATTCGTCATTGTAGTTAGAAATAACTATAAAAACAAAGTTAGGTCAGAGAGATAGAATCGGACATTATAAATTAAGGAATGTTCTTTGTGTTGCCATAAACGTGTTGGAGTCATATGTAATATGCAAAATCCACATGAAAAAAAATTCACATGCTCGAGCAGGTTCTGACGTCACAAAGAAAGATAGTGTACAATATCTTCAGTTAAGTTAGGATCTGAGATAAGTTGAGTTCAGGACAGTCAAAGTCGAGAGAGTTGGCAGTTGAGAGAGAAGAGTTGAATTAACCTAAGCCCCTTTCAGAAGCAAGGCAGAAAGGAAGACAAGACAATGAAAAAATTTAAAAGGCATCGAATTCCCACCATTCCTCACTAGGTGGAATAGATGTCATTATGTTGTTTGTAAACCTTTTTCTTCATCGTCATTTCAACCTCAAATAATGTGTTTTTGTCTTCGTCTTGTAGAAGGACTTTATAATAAAACCCTTCTAAAAATGTTGTCTGTATTCCTTCATAAATAATGTATAATTGTTTTAAAAATAACTGTCCATTTAATATTTTTCCATCTCTCTCAGCCCCATATTATAAACATTGTTATCATTCTCACTATACGCCTCTATTATAAATGCCTTCTCATCCTTCGTTATATGCTGTTATATAATATCTCCATTATGCATCTCTGATATGTACACCCCGCTACACAACAGACATCGATTTGGTATCCTACTAATCAACAGGTACAGTGGTAACGTCACCAGCTTTGAATGCTAGTTTCAGTTTCGATTCAAGCTGATGGCACCCAAATACTTTTATTTTACTTTAGAAATCATGACTTTATAATAATATATAATAAATCTGGACAAATTAAAATATCATATTTAAACATATTTTATGATTGGGCAAAGCCGCCCATCCCCTACTTAAGAAAACAAACTTTTTAATATACTCAGCCATCAATATGCAAGCAACTACATGAAGCTTAACTAATTTGTACATTCCTTTGAAAAACGAGCGTTGATTAATTACTTATTCATTTTTTATGGTCTCTTATTAGATGATTGGTTCTATTTCACTATTAAATTGAATTCTATTTATGCATATTTTCTAGATTCTGAATAATAATTACATAGAATTTAAGATGAAAACTTTCTAGCAGACATAAATATTATATATATATATATATATATATATATATATATATATATAACTACTTCATTTATTCGCATAAATTTAATATATGAAAGTATAGATTTATGCGTAAACTTTAAGTATTTACTTCAAAAGTGCTCAATACGTAGGTAGAGCTAGTTAGTAATTTATAAAATATATATGGCGATTAGCTACACTGAATATTCCGCGTTTCATCCAACTATAGGATTCGTCAGGCTTATGCGCGAATTCTGTCGTTGCTTCTTGTTTTTATATATGTTGAGGATTTCTAGTCGGCCAATCAGCTTTCTAGTATCCACCGCGCCCCTTCTTACCAGCCAATGGGCATGCATTTTATCAAACAAAGGATCTGTTTTAGAACTAGGTTAGTGGGTTTAGGTGGTCGTTCTCCTTTTTTTTTTTTCTTTTTTTTTTTTTTAAACCCACTAACCTAGTTCTAAAAACAGATTCTTTGTTTGATAAAATGCATGCCCATTGGCTGGTAGGAAGGGGCGCGGTGGATACTAGAAAGCTGATTGGCCAACTAGTAATCCTCAACATATATAAAAACAAGAAGCAACGACAGAATTCGCGCATAAGCCTGACGAATCCTATAGTTGGATGAAACGCGGAATATTCAGTGTAGCTAATCGCCATATATATTTTATAAATTACTATATATATATATATATATAAAAGTGAGAAAGTGAGAATGTGTGTGTGAGGACGCTTCTCAACCTATATACTCAATGAATTTTAGACCTACAGACTTGAAAGTTGATTTGATAATTATCGTACTTGACTAATTGTCTTTAGGTTTTGGTTTCAATCTCAGCTTGAGTATTTTTTTAAGTGAACTATTTGGAAAAAACAATACATGCATGCACATGTCCCAGTTTCTTTCCATTTTTTTTTTACTTCATTTACGAAGAGGAATTCAACATTATTAATACCAGGCAACGCTGGGTACATGTCAGTGCGTTTGTGCGAAAAGTCTCTGCCAAACCCCTCTCTGAATATTTAGTTTACAGAATTGAAATTTGATATACAGGGTATTTGGAAATGTAACACTTTTCACTTTCGTTTTTAGCCGGCAAAATTTGCTGCTAAGAAGTCAAAATTGAAAACAAAACAGTTGACCTTGGCAAAGTCAGTTAAATAAAACATTACTCTCGCTGTTTCTTTTACGCATACCCAAAATTAAACATTAATAGCTGAAAGCCGCTTAAGTTTTAACCTTTCATATTCCTCTGCCTGTAGCTCAGACGGTAACAATTTTGGAAAGATAAATAACGACTGGTTTCGCTTCTGGTAGATGGTACTCAATTAATTTTATAATAAATAAGAAATCTGCAGGAATTAAAATATAATATTTATGCATATTTGACGACCAGGCAATACCAGCTAATGAGTCATTAAATCAAACTTTACTAAATTTATTTTCATTGTTTTATATATATATATATATATATATATATAATTTAAATTTCCTAAAAATAAAATATATTTCAAATTTGAAAGGAGATTTTACCCACAGTCCCTTTAGGAGTACACTTAGAGATTCTAGACACCTTCCATTGTCTATTTTGAATTGAAATTTATATATATAAATACACTTTTAGTTTGGCTATAGTTTAAAGATGGGGTCCGAAAATCCAGCTCAGTTCTGAGTTCGGTGTGAAGAGGAACCTAACCCTTTTGAATAAATGCAGCAAAAAAGTAAGAGATACTGTTTTGAAGTTTATCAATTTGGGTTTGTGTTAGATATGGGTTTCTTTCACTTTATTTTTTAAAACAAATTGTACATATTTAAAAGAAAACCCTGTTTTCATTGCGTATAAGAAAAAAGGTGCTTATGCACTTATGTTACCGTGCAGTTTTTTTTAGAAATAGGATTTTCAAGTTTTACAATATATTTTAAATTGTTAGGTGAAAGTACAGAAAAATTACAAAACACACTCTCCTCCTCCTTCAGTGGAGTCTTAAGATGTACCTATTTACTATGCCTCCCCACGGGACAGAGTTAGACACCAGGGTCGTTTATTAACGTGGAGAAAAGGTACAAAAATAAAAATTGTCTCAGTCGTGAAGGATTTCTCCTCCACCAAAAGAGTACAAGAAATAGAAGTGCAGCATCTGAAGAACAGATACTACACTTTGATCTTGACCAAAAGGCCAATGTGGAGGAGTCTTAAGATGTAAGAGAGATGACAAAAATTATGAGAAAAATGAAGTATGTTCTGATACTACACTTCAGTTTTTTATGCCCTCTGTAAGTGAAGGAGAAATCCTTCTAGACTGACGCAATTCTTATTTCTGTCCCAATCTAGAATGTCTCTTGTTGGGGAGCCGGATTTTCCTCACATTAAAAACCGACCTTGCATCTAATTTTGCCCTCGTGGAGAGGAAAGTCAATATGGACAAATAGTTTTTTTTTTGTTTTTTTAAAAATATTTTTAACATTGTTGTTTTGTACTTATGCACTTACGTTACCGTACTGAATATTTCTTATCTTTAATATAAAATTTTCCTTTGTAATATTTTATTGTAATTGTTTCAAATCAGTTAAAGACCAACATTTCATTTTCGCATTTAAATGAGTTATCTCCCTTTTTGCAATCTAATTAAACTATTTTTTATAACATATATGTATTATTTAATTGGAATTCATTATTGAGATGAATATTATTTATTAATTTTTATTTATTGCAGACTATTATGCTCATTTTTTTAGTTGTTGCTTCAAGACATTTCGGACAACTATTTCTCTGGCCTTCGTCAGATGGTAACTGCAATGGGATAGGAACTCAGAATCTCTTAACTGCATTCTCAGCAATTACTGCTTTCCATAGTTGTTATCATCTAACCACGTTTTTGGCCAAGTAAGCTTTGAGTAGGATTGAAACCACTATCTTCAGATAGTGTAGGGATTCAACAATACAGACCCGACCATGGAAGATCGGATAATAAATAAACATAAATTTATAAGACAAAAAAAAAAAAATTCAACCTTGATCGCCTTTCGGGGCCCGTGGCGCAGTGGATAGAGACATAGAATCTCTACAGTTCCAGGTGAGAATTGTCTGAAGACAGCGATTTCAATCCTACCCAAAGCCAGCCAGAGGCTTACTTGGCCAAAAACGTGGTGAGACAACAACAACTATGGATGGCAGTAATTGCTGAGAATGCAGTTGTCCGAAACGTTGTGAAACAACAACTAAAAAGATGAGGATAATAGTCCACAATAAATAAAATTAATATTTTTTAACGTGTTGATAAATTATATATTTGTCTAGTTTTATTGGGTTTTTTTATTATATATTATTTGTTTATTAATTCAATTTGTATTTTGATCGTTTATTTAAATATTAGCATTTAAAAACATTTTGATATAAATTAATCTATACTTATCTTATTCATTAATATCCTTAATTAAATTATAATTCTCAAATCAACGATTAGCTGGTATGTCTATTAGTTATCCTTCTTTTGATGAAACTTGGAATATAGACTTTTGTCATTTATATATATATATATATATATATATATATATATATATATATATATATATATATATAATAAGCTCTACTCTATTGCGTATTGAGCTTTTTTAATTCGGTTGGGATTAAATTTTCTATATATAAATACTGTTATTTATATTAGTTTGAAGTTTGCCATTGCATATATCAGGTAAACACCACATCCCTTTGTTTTCATTAAATATATATATATATATATATATATATATATATATATATATATATATATATATATATATATATATATATATATGACAAAAAGCTTATATTCCAGTTTTCAAGATGTTGTCCATCTTGTTTATTTCTTAATGGGCAGAGAAATCCAATGTAAATCCTAATCCATCTAAAAAGACAATGCACCATATCATCTTTATATCATAACCTATCGAGATAGCAAAACTTACAATATACTAGATAGAACAATTATCGACGATGAAAATTAAAAATTGCATAAATTACAATATTTATTAATCAATCAAATATTCAAACAAAAAATAAAAATAAAGAATAATCCTTAAATTCATGGAATTAATATATATATATATATATATATATATATATATATATATATATATATATATATATATATATATATTGATTGTCATTAAACTCGCCCCAATTCAGCATTTAATAGTTTATAGTCACCTTCCTTCCTGTGGCAATTGTTTCATGGCCCTGAGGTAGAGGCTCAGCAAATGAAGCAAAGGGTGGTTTCGAATCTCATGACTGGCAGAAATTGCTACCTTATACTGATGATTGCGTAAGCATGAAACACTAGTGTCTATAGGTATAAATGAACAACTATTATTTATATATGCTAGACCTTTTAGTTAGTTAAAGCCTGGGCAAAAGTCATAGCCCGTTGACTTACAGTGCTTTAAGCTAAATTGATGATTGAATATGGTTCAATTTGTGCTCATTTTTATATTAAATACTAATTCCTATTAATCCCTTACTGTGCATTGAACAGATACCATAATACTTAATTCACTGTATCTTATCATGCACCATACAAAAATTCAGCCAGATCAGTCCAGTAATTTCTGAGAAAAAGTGGAACAATCAGACAGACAAATAGACAGACACACTAAGAGATATAATATAGGTAAACACCCCAACTCAAATGACACTACCGCACGTTGGGGATCAACAGCAAGTTGTAGTTTTTATGAGTTTTGTTTTTGTTTATTAAAACTTTGCTTATTTTATCATCATCCAATTGGCAATATATCCATCTCATTAATACATCTCATCAGGTGGTTTTTAGTTTTGATAGGTTATGACTCATTATCAAAAAAAATGATACGATTATTGGTGTCACAATGTTGGCTTCCTCTGTATTAAACTATACGTTTACAAAGCCACCATTCGCCCATGCATGGAGTATTGTTGTCACATATGGGCATAGGCATCAACCATTAGTCTTTCTCTTTTCTACAGATTGCAAGTATTCGACTGAGCTCCAATCTATGGTTCCCCTTTGCCAATCGTTCACAAAAAACACCCATCTAGCCAAAATCATTATCAATAAATTCTATATCGGTGCCAAAACCTAAACATAGATTCCATGAAGAAACCTTTTTTCCCAGAACAGCCGATCTGTGGAACTGCTGTTCCGCTGGTCTGCTTTCCAGCTGACTATATTATTATTGTCTTCAAGTCCAATATAATCAAGTTCTTGTTCAATCATCCTCATAAATAATCTAATTATACCAAATTACTTCTACAAACGATTATTACACAACTGTTTCAATGGCTACAATACACACATTAGCTTTTATCCTCAAGTTGCCTCTTGGTCTTGATATGTGGTAACCCCTTTGTAAAAAAAAAGTCCAAAAAAGACTCTTATCTAATAGCTCGCACACTAATAAGCTCTAGTCTATATCTTATCGCCACAATTGCTTGTTTTACAATTATTTTATCCCTTTTCATTCCAAGATGTATTGTCGCTTAGATGTGAGGGCTACTAATTGGGATCATATCTACAGAGAACTACGTGAGGAGTTGAGCAGCAAGATGTCTATTCATGTTACTTTTAAAGTTCTGCTTTCTAGTTCAGTTAGGGAAACAAGAAACAGTCCCAGGGGAGGAGTTATTAGAGTAGAAGCTTTCCAGCATCTAAGGACCTTAATAATGAAGAGGTGGGATTTTGCTGCTTGTTGTGTTAGTTGAGAGTATATACGTCGAGGGGGCACATGTGCTATTAGTTCGTCAGAGTGCATTTCATTAATTAAACAGACACAGTGATGCAACATTGCAGTGATGGGGCAGGGGCTGGAGCTTGGCTGACAGTGCAGGACCTATTGGAGAACTTTCTACTCTAATACATTCTTTCCTCGAACTGTTAGCATTTGGAATTCCCTTCTTGCTTCTTGTTTCCGTTACTGTACCAACATGCAAAAGTTCAAATGTAATGTGAAAAAGTATTGCACTGCACAACTCCCCACTTAGAACGCCCTAATTCATAGTATCTCTTTTCATATCAGTGGCATTGTGTCTTGTTCAGGGTGAACAAAAATAAAAAAAAAGAGCTTTTTTTATTTAATTAAATAAGTCCATCAAGATTGCTTTGGACAAAGAATTTGCATTTATATCCAGGACGGTTTTCGATATGGTAGCGGTATCATGAATAGAGATCTTAAGTTGCCCTATTCCTCTATGTACGAGGTGCATTCAATAAGTTTCCAGACTTTTTTCGTATGGGCATTTTTATTGATAGTACACACATGACACTCTAGTCCCCTTCAAAGTAATCTCCTCCGACTACAGTGCACTTGTTGTATCATTCTAACAGCTTCAGGAAGGCCCCAGAGAAGTCTTTTTTCATCTCCTCAGTTGTCTCATAACGACAGCCTCCAAGGTTTTCCTTGAGCTTAGGGAAGAACTAAAAGTCACAGAAATCAAAGTCTGGACTATAGGAAGGATGAGGAACTGTCTTGATGCCCATCTTGATCAAATAGTTTGTGATAAGAATGGAGTTCAGGACTGGTGCATTGTCTTGGTTGAAATGCCACTGTCCCGATTTGAAGAGTTCCCACACAGACATCAAACTGTGCACTTATTGTCTCTATAGACACACGATGGTCCTTATCCATGAAATTCTTTATTTGGCCAATGAACTCTGGTGTTCTGACTTTCTTACTCTTCTGACACCTCTCCTCATCATCCCTTACAGACTACCTGCTTTCCTTGAATCTCTTATGTCACTCAAAAATTGATGCCCGATTCATGCAAAATGGTTGAAAAGCAGTCTGAAGCATTCCATACGTTTCTGTGACATTTTTTCAAATTTCAAACAGAATTTTATTGCATATCGTTCTTCTAAAGTGTCCTCACATCCAGATTGAATTTTTGAAATTCACCAGCTGTGACAATCAAGTTTTAGTAGGGTGTGTTCCAATTCCTGCTGTAGCTGTTCAGTTTAACCCAAAATCATAAAACTTAGTCAGTCCTCTCATAAGATGTATAGCAATAACATACTGAATTTTAAAGAGTCAACAACAATTTTGAATGCTTGTACAAAAAAGTCTAGAAACTTAGTGAAAGCACCTTATACCTAAAATCAAATAAAACTGCCATAAACAGGGTTTTTTTTTCAAGAATTTTCTACCTGTGGAACACATTAGCATAAGAATGTTTCCTGACAAACTACAACATGATAATTTTCAAGTCCAATGTCAACAAATATATGTTATGTTTTCCTGTGAATTAATCATCTCATAATACTATTCCATTATCCAACTAAACGGTATCCACGAGTGGCGGATAAAGTTTAGTGAAATTTATTGAGAGTGGTTTATCATTTGGAAAGTGATAAACCATTACTATAGCAAAAAAAAAAAATCAAACAATTATATATTAGGCATCCCAATTATACTGGCATCTGAAAAGAGTGGATTTAGCATTGCAATATATCTGACGTCACTAAAACCCTCACGACTTATCAAACATTAACAAAACGTAGAACACATATTTGCCAATTGACTTGCTCTCAATTTTTTCTGTTCAAAATCTCAAAACAATTTAGATTTACGTTGTGGAGAACTAAACCAAATTTGGTAAAAAAAATAAAATAAAATGTTCCATTTTAAGTATCGCCAGATGATCCACAGATGAATAATGCCATCAGAATGCATTAGGACACAGCTGGAAAATGTGACTAATTCAGTCAGTCCTTTGTAAAGCTGCTTTCAGGACAAGGACAGTTTCGAAATATAGGTTACCATTGTCTCTGTGCATTTGTTATGTTTGTAATCAAAGCAGATAATATATATATATGTATATATATATATATATGTATATATATATATATATATATATATATATATATATATATATATATATATATATAGTAGTCAACCAAAAACAGACTGTTTTGCTGTATCACAGCTCTTCAGTGCAATTAAACTAGCACCCATCCTGAACCAGAGTTCAAACCTACAACCATCAAATTTATAACCGGCAGCTCTACCCTTTGGCCCACGAAATCAGTGCTCACAAACGACCTCCTTAAATGTCTATTCATATAGACATTTGACTGCCGCTTTTAGAGTGCTTGGTTTGTTTGTTTATTTACAAACAAAGAGTTATGTTACAATAAGCAAGCAGCAGGTGAAATCACTAATGACTGCTCTACCCAAGGAGGGGAGTCTTAGAATAGTGTGTGTGTGTGTGTGTGTGTGTGTGTGTGTGTGTGTGTGTGTGTGTGTGTGTGTGTGTGTGTGTGTGTGTATCAGCTGAGGCGTTGGAACAATGTTTAAAATATTGTAATTTCGCATACCCATCTCAGCAGTAGCGAAATAGTGTAACTGTGAGAAGCACTGACTGTCACCTAGACGGTCAAGTTCCAATCCTGGCTTGAGGTAGTTGCTGGTCTAGCCGCACTGATGAGCCGTGAAACAGTACTGTAAGCGGATAACAATATATACATATTGCATTAATATTTTCCAGAGATGAAGCAAATTTTAACAATATTCATACAAGAGTGCTTAATACACAATTAGGGCAAGATATACTTTTTATTTGTTTTATATAAGCATTTCTATGTCGCTACACATTCACGCACATGTTTCAGTCAGCCATTTACAAGTAACTTGAGATATATTCATGGATACTGCTTATAAATGCTTATGTAAAACAAATAAAAACATATATCTTGCCCTACTTCAGTATTGAGCACTCTTGTATGAACCTCATTAAAATTCATTAGTTGTTTCACCTCTGGAAAATATTAAACTGGAATTTATATATATATATATATATATATATATATATATATATATATATATATATATATATATATATATATAGTTTGTTTATTAGACAAACATTATTAGTTACATGCGTGCATACATGTTTCAGTGGAATCTCAATTGAGAGAGACCCACCTCATCAGACCGAGAAAGGAAACGTTATTGAAACAAAAATCAAAGTTCTGATTTTGTATATAAAAACATATATGTTATTTACACTCTGAAAGAAGGAGGAGAGGGTATAGTTTCTGAATGCGGACAGTAAAGGTTTGAAGAGAGGTGTGGTAAAGAAAGGGAGGAGGAGTGGGAAGGAGGCAGAAAAGGGACGTATGATCCTAACTGGTCAAGCTGTCACAGTTTCATTTTAACTAGACAGTCGCCCTTTGGCCTAAGTATTTGCTTTGGTCTGAAGTAATATTATACTCTCATCAGTAGTGTTTCCTTATCTGAAGACTTTTTGATTGGTTTTTCTTTTCTGGTGGCACATTCTGTATCGATCTGCTTTACTGATAAGCTCTATTTATTTATTCATTTTATTCCTCGCTTTTATTTGTTTATTCATTTATATCTCGATATATTATATTTTAAAATAATACCTGTAAACATACATACAGGCTTATTTATATGATTTAAATATATATATATATGGTATCATGGGAATTATATTTTTCATTTTAACACGTCCGAAGTAATTACTCAGACAAAAGTTTTCATATCTACATATAAACTTAATTTCAATGGTTGTCATTCTTTTATTTGAGTTGTTTATTTCTTCATCAATACTTGGATGCATAATATATATTATACAGTTTGCTTCAAAATCAATCATTTTCCAATAAAATGAAACCTGATTTCCTAAGAAAGATTAACCACCTGAATAACATATATGAGAATGTGTGTGTGTGTGTGTGTGTGTGTGTGTGTGTGTGTGTGTGTGTGTGTGTGTGTGAGAGAGAGAGAGAGAGGGGACACTTCTCAACTTATATATTCAATGAAGTTCTGATTTACAATTTTTACTTGGTTTTCATCCGAAAAAAAGGTCTGATAAGGGATCAAAATTGATATATGGGGTTATCAGATTTTTATGTTTGTCAACCAATTCCCTCATGCGCATTCGTTTATATGCTAAGATACATAATATATATTATACGTTGTTGCAATATTTTTGATTCATAATGGGGTATGATCCCACACAGTCGAGCAATTCTATTTATAAACGATGTTGCTAGGAACTGACGAATCGAATTAATTCACGTTCTGCTGCTACCAACTAATCAGAAACCAGAACTGCTCCATAAATATTAAACCTTTTCTGTAGCAATTTTGCATGTTTTTTCCGTCTTGACAAGGTAAGAATATTTTGTTCTGTGGAACTGTCTACTGCAAACAAGTCACCTCTCAAGACTTGTGTGTAACAACGAACCATCGGAACCTGTTCTGTCTACTGCAAACCATTCACCTCTCAAGACTTGTTTAGAACAATGAACCATCGGAAACTGTTCTGAAACTAAACATGGCTTACACTTCTAGATACGTTTATATGCTTCATTATAGAGATATGTTTTCCTGGCCATATACATAATAGCATAGATGATTTATTATTAGAACATCCCGTTCCTATACACCATCTTAGTTATCACTTGAAATCAATTATGTGCTTAGTTTTCTTATATAACACTGCTTTACGATGTCTACATTCCATTTATAAGCATGTTAGCCACATAAATTATTCTAGTTAATCGTTTTTGGGTATTTTATTAGTAAGTAGGCAAAGTGCACTCACCTTTATCCAGTTAGTGGCATCTTGTGTTCTTGTTTATTTAGTTTTAGTATTAAACGTTAACGCTTGAAATGGAGTTGAGGGATAACAGGAGGATGGCTCCTTCCTTCAATTAGCTAAGTTATTTATGCTAACCTATTCCTCAACGTTTTTCGGTAAGCACCTTATAGCTGATTCTACTTTAACATTTAATAATTAAACGGTGAAAAATTACACCACCTGCTCTGTATTCCACTGAGCACTCTTTAATAATCACACGGGGTTCAGTGGATTTACATTTAGGAAACCAATCTATACAGCCATTTTATATATATATATATATATATATATATATATATATATATATATATATATATATTTCTGTGGAAATATATTTTCTTATAATATATACCAATCCTCATTTAAGAAACTCAGTGTAATTACAGAGCAATATAGTGAATAAATGACAAAAGACTATATTCCAAAGTTCATGATGTTGACCGTCTTATAATTTATTCCCTTAATTAAGTTGACATTTACAAGTCGGATTGATCGTTGCTATTTCTTCTGATGAGTTAAGGACATAATAGATTCACTGATTGATATAATAATTAAGTGATTGATTTTGCGCTATGAAACAGATACTGTCAAGAATTGTAAATGACAACTGAATTAAAGGAATAAATTATTAGATGGTCAACATCATGAACTTTGGAATATAGTCTTTTGTCACTTATTTAATATATATATATATATACCCATATATATATATATATATATATATATATATATATATATATATATATATATATATATTATTCCATTTTATTCTAATCGAAATTCTTAAAACTCACTTCCTGAAATTAACACTTGATCTCTATACGAGACACATATTCGAATATTCTATTAAAGTTCTCCTTTACCTCTCAAACGTTGAGGAATTAAAGACATTTATTTATCTTTCCCTAATTGACCATTTAAATTATGTTATCTTCTTTTATATATAACTAGCGGGGGGTACCCGGCGTTGCCTGGGTGTTTCGAGGTGTGTGTGTTCGGGCGGGGGAGGGGGTGTTAATCAAAATATAAGAATAAGCGAAGTAAATATTTAAAAAAATGTTAAATGTAAAAATCGGAAAAACAAAAAAAAGAAAACAGAAAAACGAACGTTAAAACTTCGTTAAAAAATCTGAAAAATAAAAACCCCTCCAAAAAAACACGTGAAAAATGGCTTAAATAACCCTGTTTCAATATTAACATTTAAAAAAATAGAAAAAAAAAAGACATCTCACACCACGATTCGAACCCAAAACGTTTAGATAATGAGGCCGCACTCTAAGCAACTGAACTAAGACGACGTCGACGAAATTGTGTCGCTTTTTCAAATATTTAAAGTAAATCATGTTCCGACGTCGTATGACGCATGCATAGAAGCAAACTTGTTATGAGAGGACGGTTTTTGCCGACCCCTCCCCGTAGAAAACTGATGATTTTAGGGTGAAGAAATTAATGTTTTTGGCCAATTTTTCGATATTTGTCGGGCAAAGTTTGGAACTTTAAAATGATACTAATCTCGTGAAAATCCGTGACCCGTGTCGAAAGTTTTTGCGAGACATACCAACACACAAATACATACAAACACACATACATACATACAAACACACATTTTCGCTTTTATATATATAGATAAAAAAGGCACAGTTTTTCGCCTCTGGACCAAAATACTGTAAGTTTACAACAACAGATGCCACATACAAATTTATTATGTCTAAACTATTATCAGCCATCTTGTCTAACTTTTGAATACCATTATAGACACATTTATTCGTTAGATTACAACCCTACATTGCATCCTAGGAGAGGCATCATGACGATCACCATCATCTACAGAGGAAATAGTTCTTATTTTTCCCTCTCCATCTACAGTACTCTTCTTGCCACTAGTCTACACCCAGAAGATATATACACATTCTTACTATGTTCTCCAGTCACTTTCTTAACTGGATTATAAACTTCTATACAAATCATTAACTTTTTATTTCCCTTACACAAAATTATAATTTCTCCCCTACACATTTCCATCAATTCTCATTGGTTGCTCCCTTTCAACCCGCTTATTCAAGAATAGATACCTTATTGAATAAACGAACATACAGGCTGCCAAAAAACATGGCCAATAAACAACCGGTTTCTTTTCTGTTACATTTTCCTTTTCCCCATTATATTAATTAACTTCTACACCTGTTGTCTATTAAACTTAGTTTTTGGCCAAATTATTTCTGAGATAATTTTTATTTTTGCTCCTTTTTTCCATGTTACAAAGCGATACTGGTGTCTAATTCTGTCCCGTGTGGAGGCATTGTAAATAGGTACGATATCTGGAACACATTTGCGTTTGAAGTGCAAAATTATTTTCTAGAAAATACAGTTGTGAAATTATTATACTAAAAATTATCGTTTACCAAGGGTAATAGTGACCTACTTGTGTTTTATAAAAAAAGATCGCATTTAAAATGTTCATAAGTAAGTAGTTTTTCGAAAAAAAAAAAAATCATCATCGTTTACCTACGTTATCTGTGACCTATTTGCGTTTAAATAAAAAATACCACATTATCATTGTACGCAAATAGGTAGCTTTTTGAATAAAAAGCAATATAACATTTTATAATATAATGTAGTTACCGACTTTCCCTTTTCTTTCTTTTTTATGTGTTTTTTTTTGGGGGGGGACTGACGCACACGCTATCACTAAACGGAGATCTTAAAGGTCAACACGGACATGAACGCTTTGTCTGTATCATAAATGCTTCACAAACTTTATACAGGTAAAATTTAATAACGTTATTATTGAACATGTAATCATGTGATTATTAAATTTTAAGGTGGAAACACAGATTACTTACAATACACCCTTATCTAACATGTTCAGAATGGCTTTCAAAATAATAACATTATTTTTTCAGCACGGTAACAAAAAATACATAAGTACCCAACATTTTCATTTTTTTCCGATCAACAAGGCACACCCAAAATTGCAAGTTTGGTCCATAGTATTTGTGCGTCGGGATTATGACAACGATTATCAAGATTACATTTGGGGCAGATATTTTGGCAAACAAATTGGGTGTCTATTCCGAAAACTGTTCTTAACAGGGGTAGGTTGGGGGTGTCCATTCTGAAAGCCATTCTTACCATGAGGATGTTGGGAGTGTCTCTTCCAAAAGCCGTTCTTAACATTAGGAGGTTGGGGTTGGGCAATATCAACAACAGCCATACTTAAACTTTTTATGAGGGGCATGCTTCCACCGGGCAATGCCGGTTAACGGGTCCTGCTAGTAATATTCCTTTTGGTCCATTGGCCATATTGGAAAAAAAGTTCATCTAGTATAGTGAAATATCCAGATTAGTGTTGTTACTATTGGCAACATCATTTAGGAAAGGCGCACCAATCCTCATATAAGCCAGTGTAAGGTAGCCATATCAAGGTTATTTTATTTGGGCTTTGAATACTGTTTTATTTTTTTAATGTTTAGTCAATGTTTACTTGTAGGGTGAAGTTTCCTCATGCTAAGTTTTCCTGTACAGAGAGACCTTAGACTCTCGAGACTAGCATCTAGTAGGCATTCAAGTTCTGTGTATATGCACTACAAACTTAAGGGTGACTTTATGACTTGGTTTGAATTCCCTGACTGGCAGTAATTATCATTTTCTTACAATGAACAGAACGTAAGTTCTAAACATGTCTGTAGATTTTAAAATAATTACTAGACTACCTGTGACCCGTTGGTTCAGTATGTTATATTAGCTATGGAATTCATGTATGAGCGTGACACTTGTGAAATTTTTTTTTTTTTACATAACAAAAAAATTTCTATGAAAGTATATTAAAATGAAAAATTACGGACGGATCACTCAAACATGAAAAAAAAAAAATCCTCGGTATTCGTATAAAGTTACCTATTTTTCCGAATAATCGCTCAAAAATCGAAAATTAAACATGATTTTCCTACGAATCGAACGCCGACTATTTTAAAATAAATACATATAAACATTTTTTGTAAATAAATAATAGGTAATAATTGTTTTTTTTGTGAATCTTTTTTTTTTTTTCATAAAATAACTAACAAACCTGATATTTGTTGTATAATAAATAAGCATTGTTTCATTAAATAATAGGTAATATTTTTTTGTGTAACACTTTTTTTCCTCGTGCATGTTTTTAAGTATTTAAGAAAAAGAAAGAAACAAAACTGGTATGTTTTTTTTTTTTTTTGTTTTTTTACCAGAATCCCTGCTATTTTTTATTTTTTTTATTTTTTTGTTTTAATTTTTTTTTATTTTGCCAGGAACATATTTTTTCAAGGGGGGGGGTATTTTCCTCAGACTTTTGGAGGGCATCAGATGATATAGTGGATGTGATAGGAAGCTCCTTACCAACCGGGTAGCTTTCGGCGATGTGGGTTAATATGGAGTTACCCAGCTGTCTACCAAACTTTTGTCTCCACATAAACTCTAAAAGATATGTGCCCAAAAGCTCCCGGTTGGTTCCGCATTCTCGTTTATTGCGCTGCTTTGCTCCTTCCACATCTGCTCCACATGATTTGTTGTTGCCTGTGTTACGGGATCTACAAAATTAAGGCTGTGGTTCACCGTTAAATGGTGATACCTCTCTCCTCCCACTTTCCTGTAAGCCCTCCAACCGTCTAATACGACTGTGGTCGCCGGCAGAATGTATTTTCTTATTAGTGGAAGGAGGGTTTCAGCATTCCTATTTGGTACAATAACCTAAGAACCCTTCTTTTCAGCAGGGTCGTATCCACTGAAAACCCAAACTGGAGTTAGACATTTGCCGACGTCGTGTTTCCGCCGTTTGAAGATAGACTCATTGATTTCGGCCATATAGACTGGGTCTCCTATCGGACAGGGATTCCTGAGAAAGTAATACCGGCACATATCCCGCAGGAACTTCTTCCAGTCCACAATTGTGGGGCATGACCGCAACCCACGTTTGCACTGAAGATTCCTTGTTGACTCCATCTCGAACGCTCATAGGTAGATTACTTTAATAATGCAGGCGATTGTCATTCACGAATTGACGACAAAGGTCCCAATTCTAATTGTGGTCCAACAACAACATGTTGCACTGCGACATCTCCATCTGTATCCTCCTGTAAGGCTTGCTCTCTTGGCAAGTAACATTTCTGGCCACAGATTGAGCACTCCTCTGCTTGCTTCTGACATCAATTTTCTGTCCTGGCAAAACTGTATTACAGCCTCTGCGGTCTGGAGCTGGTTCACTAGGTTAGTCAGATTCATTTCATTGCGTTTCTTGAATTGTATGCAGGTTTTTTTCACTCTTCCAATTTATATCAAAATTCTCGTCTGCTGCTCACGCGTGCTGAGTTGAAACTAAGTGTGCAGCGTTCTGATTGGCTGATCGCCATGTTTTTGTCAGGCAGTAGCACACCTGAGCTGTTAACATCGTGCACTGGACAAAGCCGAGCAAAGCTGAATCACGTCTGGTTCGTTAAATGCACAAGTACCGTTTTTATCACCGCAGAAACAAATGTGGCGTATAAAATCAACAGCAGATTCTTTTATATGACAGGGGCACATTTGAAATGAATGTTTCTGTTTAGAGCCCAATTGAACCATTATACTTGAGTTTTGCATTTTTAACTTTAATTCAAACCATTATCACCGCACGAGTAGAAAGGCCAGGCATATAAAATATACAGTAGGTTCTTTTATATGACACGGCTGCATTCGAAATTACTTTTGCATTTTAAACTTTGATTCTAGCCATTATATATAAAATAATTTTAGAAAATCAACAGTAAGTTCTCTACAGTGCAATGTATTATGGACTAAATCAGTGCAGAAAGGAATGTAAAGCTTCCTCCAAGTCCAAACATATATCTGTTTGAGTTTTGCATGAAGGTATTTTTATATAAATTAAATCATATAATATTACTGGACGAATACTTAATATAATCAGAGCTTTCTGAGACAAGAGAAAATTCCAGATTGTCTTCGATGGTTGTATGTCAAAACAACATCATAATATAGGTGTGCCACAAGGACTTTTATTATTTCTGATATTCCTAAACGATCTCCTTGATAAAATTGTGTTCGAGATGGGTATATTTGCTGATGACACCATACTTTATAACAGATACAAAGGGAAAAACGAATAAACACATATCTAAAGCAATGACTGAAATCTTAGAGAATGGCCTCCAGTCTGTAGTGGAATTCAATGTTGCTAAGACTAAGCTTCTTACGTTTAACAATTGCAAGAAACCTTCTCAACCACTGATTGTCATGACTAATAATACGTTACCGGAAAGCTTTTTTTTTTAAAACTCCTTGGTTTAACATTCACAGGCAACATGAATTGGAACAAATATATTAAAGACATTGCCAATGTTGCTGCAAAGAAAGTGGGCTCTCTCTACTGTGTTAGAAAATTACTCACACCTGAGAGTATCACAAAATCACCATTCGTGCATGCATAGAGTATTGTTGCCACATCTGGGCTTGTGCAACTACCACTAGTCTCTTGCTTTTAGACGGTTCAGAAAAGAGTCTCCAACCTAATAGGCCCTGCACTGTCAACCAAACTCCAACTCTGTCCCATCGCCAAAATGTTCATTCCTATGCCTATTTTACAAGTATTTTAATAGAATGTGCTCTGACAAACTTTAAGCACTTCTCCTCCTTCAACATAAATACCCCTCGATTAACCTGACAAGCAACAAAGTCCCACTGTTACATGATAAGGGCTGTCCCCTTTTCATGTAAGTATAAAAATAGAGAGATTTAGTTAAAATGAAAATGAAATAGAATAGACGAAATTCGAACCTCGTAATTTAGGTTTAGAAATATATCACGAGAGAGAATTAGCAAATGGAATGTAAAAACAAACCATTGTTTAGCTTTGAGATAAAATAGTTTTAAGAAAAGAATGTGCATTTGTCAATTTTGTTATGAAATTCAATTGAAGAATGCAACTATAAGATAATTTAATAAACATGTTTTTAACGTACTGGAAATATAGGTTACTGGGAATATAGGTTAAAATTCCTTTTGTAAACAAAGGAAAAAGTTTTAGACACGCATTTCCAGAATACGTGAAATAAGACATGTTTTAACATGTGTATGACGTCATGGAAAATGGGAAGTTCTCGATATAGTTAGAAACTTAGAGTTAAGCGGAGAGAGTCTGAGAGGGAGTCTGAGAGAGAGTCCGAGGACGACAGACGACAGTCTGGAGTCGAGAGATGGGAGTCGAACGTCTGGAAGCAAGACGGTCACCTTTGAAACATGGAATGTAAAACTTTGAATTCCTGGCTAAGAAAACCACGACCGGTCGGAAAAGAAATAAACCCATCATGTGTTTTTATAAACATCATCTTTATGTTGTAATTCTACCAAAAGGGAAAGTGAAATTGTCATTATATGTCTTATATATCATGTGTTTTAAAATGTCTTTACATACACAATGTCTCGACATCTCATATCTACAATGTGAACACTAAGACTGTCTCAGCACTGTCTCCTCACTCAAAGAGCGTCTATTACACTTCTAAGTATGAACATTTTATAAATATGAATCTCTTCATAACACGAACACAGAACACAACATCTCCCTTAATAAGACTCTCTAAGACTCACTTTTAATAAGACTTCATAATAATAATGACTATATAACACCACCCCTACACTGTAGATATCCCTAGTCTTCTACTTTAATAGTTTCTTCCCTTAAACTGCCAGATTTTGAAATTCCCTCTCAGTTTCCTGCTTCTCTGGCTGTACTGATATGTAGAAGTTCAAGTGTAATCTGAACAGACATCTCGCTACTCAACTCCCTGTAGATATGGTTCTAATAGAAGTTCCTTATGTCCAAGTCGCACTGTATTTGTTTGGAGTGAATAAGAGAGATAAAGCCAGGTATACTAATCAAAACTCTAGTCCGTACCCCGAATTTAAAAAAAATTTTTTATTACATTTTCACCCCAAACAAAGCACATTGCCATTTTAATATAGGGGCTACTATCAAGGATATAAGCTACAGGGGTACTATGTGGGGAGTTGGGCAGCAAGATGTCGGTTCACGTTACACTTGAACTTCTCCATGTCAGTACAGTTGGGGAAGCAGGAACCTACAGATTGGAGGTAATCCTCTAGTGTTTCTACCATTTCTTTAGATATGTGTTCATTTGTTTTCCTATCGTGTCTGTTATAGAGCATGGTGGCATCAGCATATATACCCATCTCACAGATAATTTTGTCAGGGAGGTCATTTATGAATATTAGGAATAATAGAGGTCCAAGGATAGACCCTTAAGGCACTCCCGCATTTATATCTAATTGTTTAGATGTACGACCGTCGGGGACAACCTGGATTTTTCTCTTATCTAGGAAGGATTTAATTATGTTAAGTATTAGTCCAGTGATATGGTCTGATTATCCTGAAAAGACCTTCATGCCATACCCTGTCAAAAGCCTTAGATATATCTAGAGCTACCGCTCTACCCTCCCATGCTTTGTCCAGTGAATGGTATATACATTCAGAGATAACAGTTAGGATGTCTGCTCTGGAATGGGCTTGCCTAAATCCATATTGTTGGTCAGTCAGAAGTTTAGCATCTGTAAGGTAATGGACTAGAGCTTGGTTAATTATGGACTGAAATATCTTGACGAAAAGTGGGAGGAGGTTAATGGGGCAATAATTTGCTGGGTCAGTTCTTTCATCAGAATTCTTGAAAACTAGTACCACAAAAGCAGTTTTCCAGTAGGCAGGAAAGCAAGATTTATTAAGGCATTTGTTGTAAAGTTTGGAGAAAACTGGAGCTACTTTGGCGGAGCACTTTTTTAATAGTACAGCCAGGATGAGAGCAGGTCCACATGCTTTTGAAGTGTCAAGATTTTTTACGATAGCATGCACCTGCGAAGGGGTGATTTTCAGATCGTCTAGTGTGGTGTCTGTCCGCAAAGGAAAGTCAGGAAGGGCGCAGTTAGCAGGGTCAAGTGTGGAGTTGGAGGCAAACTGACTGGCAAGCATATTGGTCTTCTCGGTTGCTGAGCAAACAATCTCATGATTGTTGGATAGTAGGGAAATTGTTGATTGCCCATTATTTACTACATTGTTGTAGATTTTCCAGAACTCACGGGTTCCTAATTTCTGTGCTTCGATGCATTTTTTGGGGAGAGTGGAGCTTGCTATAAAATTTCTGTGTGGGAACATGTGCTTCAATTGCCGTTTTGAACCATTCAGTGGTCTCATTTGCGCACTATTCAGCAGGGAGTGAAAAGATATTTCACCATGGAGCATCTCTGATGGCTTCTCAATCAGCCTTTTTATAATATCTCGTTGTTTTGAGCAATGGATTTTCAGTTTTGGCCCTAGAGTTTAGGGCGATTTCAACCATTATCATTGCATGATCAGTGTTCCCAAGTGGGCTGTGGACATTTATAACACAATCATCGGGAACTGTGGTCAGAAACAGATCTAGAGGTGATGCGTGTTGTTCTTGCTGGTCTGGGAAACAGGTTGGAAACGTAATCATCTGTGATAGGGAATAAGCACTGTGTTGTGCTACCAGCTGGGTCTGTGTGGTGGACAGTGAAGTCATCAAATACATGCACTTGTGCGCTAGTGTTGAAGGAAAGTGCTGTATCTATGCTGTCAAAGACTTTGTTTATGAGGGTACACTCCTGGGTCGAGGGAGAGCGGTAGAGAAAATAAAACTAATGTTATGTTGCATGTTAAGTCTAAAACACATAAAGGCTTGATCGTCTGATTCTAGTTTTATTTCTCTAGTCAAGGGGAGGGTGTTTCGAATATAGACTCCAAGCCCGTGCATATGTCTGTCAGATGGTGACCCCTTAATTTAAAATGAAATTAATGTATTTGAACAAAACACGTGGTGTAAACTAAACTCTTCCACACAAATCCACGGCACGCAGAAAAAATAATTTTTCTCTAAGAAAAAAATTAAAAAAAAACAAACAAACTTGTCGACCACGTAGAGGAACATTTTCAAACCACGCACAAGAAATTGAAATATAAAAATTTCAACAAAAAGCGAAACAAAATGGAACTTCAATAGACGGACTCCTACAATGAAACCATGGCATTAAACATTCCACCCTTCAACCCGACAAATACAAAAATAGGGTTCCTCCAATTACAAGCCATATTTAACGCTGAACGGGTAACGTCACAACGAGCGTGTTATTGTTACCTAGTGGAAAAACTGCCGTTGGAGGTGATAGAAGACGTCACAGATTTTCTTGAAAATGTACCTGAGGAAAGACCGTACGACACGCTGAAGCAAGCAATTCTGCAACAAACCAGTGTTTCCAACGAAGCCATGCTTCATAACTTATTCACGCAAGTTGAGTTAGGAGGCCGTACGCCTTCTCAACTACTTCGCCATATGAAAGCTTTGCTGGGAAACAACAAAATGTCGGACAGCATCATGAGGAGTCTCTGGTTGGGTAAATTACCCCCAACTACCAAGCAAATCCTCGCTCCAATGTCAGAGGAGACGGCAACAGAAAAGCTCGCTGACACAGCCGACAGAATTCATGAAAATTCTCAGAGCCGACAAGTATACGCCCACCAACGGCAACCTAGCCAAAACCGAGACAAAGAATTAGCCAAATTAAAGTCTATGGTTGAAAAGCTTTCAAAGCAGCTAGCCGACGTACTTCAAATGCGTAGACATTATCCTTGAAACTACAACGACATGCGACAAAGGTACAGGAAAATAAGTTTAAGCAAAAACCGGTCCACGTCATGAGATAGACAAGATGTTTGCTTCTACCACAGGAGATTTGGCGTTGACGCGAAAAAATGCACTACACTCTGTGCATTCAAAAATCCAACACAGGGAAACAAACCTTCCAGCCAGTAACGATGATAACTGTAGCTGGAGCACAAAAAAAAGAAAAAAGGTCGTCTGTTTTATATCCATGACAAAATCCACGGATATAACTTTTTAATAGACACCGGAACAGAAATCAGCGTCATACCGACACCGCATGGCCACCCAAAAAATTGCATTCCTTGCCCCAAAAAACAAAGTACACAGGCACACAAAATCACCTTCAGGAACTTTCAGTGTACCAGACGCTAGGTTTACTCATGTTCATATCGACTTGGTTGGACCCTTGCCCAATTCAAAAGGACATACCCACATCGTTACCATAGTCGATAGATTCAGCAGATGGTCGACAGCAATACCAATGAAAGACATATCAGCCACAACAATAGCCAGAGCGATTTTACAAGATTGGATAGCGATTTTCGGAGTACCCTCCATAATCACAACGGACAGAGGCTCACAGTTTCAATCAACTCTTTTCGCTGAATTCAACCATTTGTTGGGAACAAAACACATTAAAACTACTGCCATATGCAAATGGTATGGTGGAACGGTTTCATAGACAATTAAAAGCATCTTTGGCTATTAACGAAAACAAATCGGACTGGTCAGACAATTTGCCACTCATTCTCCTAGCAATTCACAACACTGTGAAGGAAGATTTGCAGAGCACACCTGCAGAATTAGTTTTCGGATCAGCACTGATTTTACCTGGACAATTCTGCGAAAACAATACAGACATTTCCCCAACAACAACTTTTGTGACAGATTTAAAATATAAAATGTCACGATTAAAATTCACCCCAACCAAAAAGCCAGACACGAACATTTTCATTCCAAGCGATATTCACACCTGTAAATACATTTTTATCAGGAACGATGCAGTCAAAAAACCACTCCGTCCAAATTATTCCGGACCTTATCTAGTTCTCGACAGAAGTGAAAAGTACTTTACCATTTTAAAAAGAGATAAAAAAAGACACTATTGCAATAGACAGACTTAAACTGGCATTCATAGATGAACAATTACACATTTCTCCTACTCCAATACAAGAACATACACACTCAGAAACGGACAAAGAAATTACAAAAAACAACACACCACAAACAACAACAAAAACAGAAAAAAAAAAAAAAATATATATAAAAAAACGAAATACGTTTCTCTTGTATATATATATATATATTTTCTCCTCAGGGGAGTCTTGTTCGAACATGCTTTTCCTCACATACACATACTCACATGTACGCACGCACATACACACACACATGCACATGTATACACATCCTCATACACACACTCACAAGCATATATACGCATACACACACACATTGTGCACACGCACCCGAGCTATGACGTCTCTTCGAACATGTTTTCCCACACATAAACACACCCACACGTATGCACGCACATACGCACGCACATACACACACACACGCATATACACATCCTCATACACACACTCACATTCATGCGCATACACACATGCGCTAACGTGCACACACACACACACACCCGAGCTGTGACGTCACTTCCTTAAAAGTGAAAGCCAGACATGCGCACCCAGGACACTAACTCCAGTATAAAAGTCAACAAAACCTGTTAACTTCCCTTTTTTCGTCTGGACCAGCATTCGACCTGTTGAGTCGACGAACCGACCACGTGTTCTAACGTCACTTTCCCTGCTACTGTAATGTGGGGCAAGCATAAGTACACTTTATACGCTTTCTCTCTCCATGAACTGGATTGACTTTTCTCACTCTATCTCCCCTTCGCTTTGGTCCATCAAAACAGACATGTGCGTGACGCTCTACTGAGCTTAACCCTTTCTTTCTACAGACGGCTTGCCACTTCGCGTTTCTCTATTGCATTCCCCCTTTCCTTCCACGCGCGTAGTAGTCAACGGCTGAATGAACACGTGTACACCAAAGACTTTCATTTCTCAACAGAAAATAAATGACATGTTTATTTTATTCCAGCATTTGAGTTCTTTGTTTCTTTCATTCAATTCGTTTCATTATTTTGTCTTGTAGCGAGTTAGGGTATTTTATATTCTGGTCCGCAACACGTCACAGCAAAAATGCTAACTCACGGTAACAGGATATAAAAAGCATCAGCATCCATGCTAATCCTCTTTTTTCACTCCTGGCGTCTACGGCAACACACGTGTTGTTAAACACGCGAGATGCTACTACTGTTTTTGACCAGTGCAAACATTTGATGACTCACATTCCTTTGTCCTCTCCTTCTCCCGTTTTTTCCACCATCGAAACAAGTCGCCATGATTTCTTTTGCGACCAAGTCAACCACCAGGTTCGACAAACATTTTCTGGGACCTTTCAGTAATTTCATCACGCAGTTTCGTCTTTTATCTCACCCCTTTCATGCCACAGAACTGAACATTATTCACAAGAGACTTTATTTTTCATGGAAAAATAAATAAGTTTATTTCAACCATTGTGTTTCTTCTTGCCAATACATTCGTTTGATTATTTTCTTTTGTAGCGAGTTAGGATTATTATATCCTGGTCTGCAACAGTACTGCTGCTGCAGACCCAGATGCCCAAAGCGACTGAGTCCACCAACTTGACGAGAGTCAAGTCTGGATTTGGGAGGCTCCTAGCTCCCAGGCCGAGTTGTAGGTTTTAGTTCTCTCCCACTGCAAGAACTTGAGACCAGGGTCAGAAAATAGGATTGAGAAGTCAGCCCCCCCCCCCCGAGAAAGGGCATTCTGGCCTACAAAAAGTGCCTGGGAAGCCCCATCAGCATTCCCGGCAGGCTGTCCTAGGCGATTAGCAATAAACTAACCCCTTCTGAAAGAGATAAGGCAAGGCCTGGAGGGGGAACCTCCTAGAATTGCGCAGAACTAAACTTCCACTGCAAAAACAACAGGAAACGGATCATTACAGGAATGGTCTAATCTCTTTTGATTTTGGTCGGAAAACAAACAGTGCTGTAATTAATTTTAGACGGTATTTCTTACCAGCAAAAATATATGTGGCGTTTATTGTCCGTATTTATTTAAATCTCCGTTTAAAAGTAAAAAGTGTTATTTTGTTTTGTTGGAAAATTGAATTTTGTGCTTTTTTCTTTGTTGTTTGAGAAAAGTCATTGCTATTTTTAGCACACGTAGCCGTGATGTATTTCCAGGAGTAGCGTGTTTGCTCCATTCTAACTGCAAACAAAGAAGCGGTAACATGAGTCCGCGACATATGTTCCACTTAGGAAGATTGCGTGTTGTTCACATGAAATTAATTAGCTTCTTTTTTCATCGACGTTGCGTTGTTGCGTAAATTTAAATTGAAATTTGTAAGTTAAGAAGTCAATAAACGTTTTTTTTTTGTTTTTTTTTTAATAAACAATTATATTATAAAAGGCTGATAAATGATTCAGTGGCAGTGCATTCACTTTGTACCTTAAATGTATAGTGTTCAATATATATATATATATATATATATATATATATATATATATATATATATATATATATGTATATATAAAAATGTAAATTTGGTTCGTTACAAGCGAATAAAACTATATTTCTACGTTACCAATTTATTTGAAATTTTCAGACAACCCATCTTTAAAGTCAAGGTATGTTTTTATGTTATTAAAATAAATTTACCTCGCGAATTATTAAAATATTAAATAAAATAAATATTTTTTTTAACCGTTAGTGCGAATCTGCTTTGTTGATAAAACTGAACTTCCGGTTCGATTCATTTCACAGCCACGAATTGACGAAAGATTTCATTTTCTGTTAACTCGATAAGTAAAATAAAACAAAAAAAAACATAATTCATTTGTTTATCTTCCAATTTTTTTAATTTACACATTTTTTCTATATTATATAAGGCCAAAAAAAAAGTTTGTCGCTTGCTTTTTGAGTTTTTTTTTTTTTTGTTTTTCGATATAAGATTGGTTGGTAAAGTACAGTTTTTTTTTTGTCCGCACTATTTATTAAATCGTATTTCCAGGTTTAATTAGTTTTATTATATGTTTTTTTATTCAATTGTAAGGTTAAAATATACCCTCCCCTCCCCATGTTAAGAATGCCTTTTTAAATATTAACGTTATTATTACAACACGGATCACTCTCTGCATGAGTACTGTACTTTCACCTAACCCATCTTTAGAGTCTAGGTATGTTTTTATGTTATTAAAATAAATTTACCTCGCAAATTATTAAGATATTAAATAAAATAAATATATTTTCGTAAGCCATTACTGCGAATAAACTTACTCATGCAGAGAGTGATCCGTGCTGAAATAATAACGTTATTATTTAAAAAGCCATTCTTAACATGAGGATGGGAGGGTGTTTTGTACCTATTCTGTACTTTAACCTTACAATTGAATAAAAAAAACATATCATAAAACTTTAATTAAACGTGGAAATACGATTTTTAAAAAATAGCGCGGATCACTCTCTGCATTAGCACAAAAAAAAAATCCCATATTTTAAAAATTTAAATTCATTTATGTACTTACCAATTTTTTAATTTTAAAATTTATGTTAAGGCTTTTCACTCATGAAACATTATGTTTTAATTGTTTAGTTTCTTTTCACGGTATTGTTTACATAAAAAAGTTTGTTTCAACTTTTTCTAAACTGTTTCATTTTTACGACATGCCTCAACGTATTATAAAAACCCTAACCTCCACATGTTAAAAAAACCCAAAAAAACGCCCTTCCATAAACCTCGAAAGCCGTTCTTAATATGGGGAGGTTGGGGGTGTTTATTCCGAAAGCCATTTTAACATGTGGAAGTTAGGGTGTTTACTGTTTATAATATGCTGGGGCGAGTCGTAAAATTAACGAAGTTGCTATCTATTATTTATTGCAAAAATTGCTTGAAATTTATTTATTTGACAAAAAAAAATACATTTTGGTACTCCTTGGGTGTTGAGTTCCATGGCGATCAGCAGAAAAAAATAATAGTCGCTCCCTTAGTCCCCCACCCACCCCGCACGTAACATATTTTATTTATTTACGTTGCCGTAACTAAACGATTATTTGTCACATTTACAAACATTTATTTATTTATTTATTTTGAAAAAAGTTTTACTTTTTATGAATATTAAAAGAAAAATGGGTACTCATGCAGAGAGTGATCCATGCTGAAATAATAACGTTATTATGTAAAAAGCCATTCTTAACATGGGGAGGGTGTTTTGTACCTATTCTGTACTTTAACCTTGCAATTGAATAAAAAAAACATATCATAAAACTTTAATTAAACGTGGAAATACGATTTAAAAAATAGCGCGGATCACTCTCTGCATTAGCACCGAAAAATGTTACTAAACATTTATTAATAATTTCTCACTTTTACAAACATTTGATTTTAAATTTCTTTTTAAATGACGACTTTTATCGACTTTTTTTTTTTAAATATCCCCCCCAAATGGTGTTTATTCCAAAATCCGTTGTTAACATGGAGAGGTTGAGGGTGTTTATTCTGAAAGCCGTTCTTAACATTTGTGGAGGTGGACCTAATGTAAAAAAAAAATAAATAAATAAATAAATTAAAAAAAAAAAAACTAAATCATTTACTGATAACTTCTCACTTTTACAAATATTTTTTAATTTACATGCGCGGATGAACAAATTGTTGAATAGTGCGAAAACAAAACGTTTTTGTAATAAACTTCGGGATAATTTTTTGGGTAAATATTTACATTTAGGTCCACCTCCACAATTTTCTTTTTTAAATGACGACTTTTATTGATAAATAAATTTACTTCTCCGCAACTTTTATTGATAAATAAATCTACTTCTCTGCCACGTGCACTGAACCCCTCCTTTTTTTTAAATAGTATTTTCGGGTGGTTATGCTGACAACAAATATCAGTTAAATTTTGCAAATAGCCCCCCCCCCCCCCCCCTCCAAAAGTGGTGTTTATTCCGGAAGCTGTTCTTAAGATGAGGAGGTGGGGGGGGTGATTATAAGGTGGACCTAATCTAAAAAACAAAACAAAAAAAAACAAGTTTTTTATGCGCACATAAGCAACTATTTTTTTATTAACTTTTTTTTTACTTTTTTATTTAAAAATTAGTAAATTTCAATTAATAGAATAATAAATCATTTATCATTAATATGTATTTTTGGTTTTGTGTTGAATGAAACTTTTTTTTTTCATTACAACAATAATGAACCAATTTAAATCTTCCAGCATGCGTTTAAGGGTTACGAAATTATCAATAAATCGTTTAGTTACTAAGCCAACGTCAGTAAATAAAAAAAATGTTACGTGCGCATGCATTAGCCTTGACTAGGGGGGAGGGGGCTAAGGGAGCGACCATTAAATAATTGTGCTGGTCGCCATGGAACTCAACGCCCAAGGAGTACATAAAGTGGCACTTATGCACTTATGTTATCGTGCTATTTTTTAAAATAGTATTTTCATGTTAAATTCAAATTTTACAATATGTTTTTCTTTTATTAATTTGTTAAGTGAAAGTACAGATAACCCGGTCGGTTTCTAATGTGAGTGTTGAATTGTGTAGTGGACTTTCGGTCAGCGTTCAAGTTGTGGATAACTTGACAAAGACTAAAGTTAATATTTATTTTATTTGATAAAATAAAATTACACAAATAAAAATGTGGCACAAGGCCGAAAAAGGGGGGTGGGGGTTAATGTTGACCTAACTAACATAACGTTAACTTAACTAGACTCTTTCACCAAAATACCAGAATCACTCTGTGGACATCCTACTTAAACCCCGAAAGTTACAAATATATATACATGATGTGGGGGGGTTGGGGATAAAAATCTTATTTACAAAATTGGATGAAAAATATACAATGCTAAAAGGTGGTTAGTAAAAAGAACCCCCTCACTACTAATTGTGGCGGATAAAAAGTTTTGCCAGTCGAAAAGATGTGGGTCCCACGAAAACTGACTTTATTCAAACACAACAAAAATGGCCCACATCTCTGGCAAAACAGTTTATCCGTCACCTAAGGGGCCGGGATTGGGGGTTATCGAACCAAAAGTGGGAAAAAAAAAAAAAAAAAAAGGGGGGACGCTGGGACAGGGAAAACCAAAAAATGGGATTGGGGCGATGATAGCATGCATACTCTAGCTAAGTTAAAAATCGAACAAAAATGCCTAACTAGCCTACTCTAGGAGGTCCGATGCATGTCTATGTTTGATCAAGTCACCCAAAATCCTTAAAAAAACCTAAGCCACTCAAAAAAGAAATTCAAGATTAGCTCCATTCACTTTACACAATCGCGAAACTTTCACCCACCTGTCGTTGAAATTCACAGGAGTGAGTTTCACCTTCTCCAGCTTAATTCGCATTTTCAATCGATATTTGAAAATGAGGACAAGCTGGGGAGCAGTGAAGGTCTCACCTCCGTAAACCTCCTTCTGTCGCGTCGTCCAAATCACGCCTCTCATAACTGCTAGTAAACACAGAAAAACATAGCGTTCTTCTTTCTTCATGGTCGGTGCCCAGTTGCAGCACGGGGAAACCGACTCCAGCACAAAAAACCGCTCGCTCAGCATGCGAACCGTGAAGCCTTCAACTAACTCACACAACGGTCGAACAATGGCGCAGTGGAAGAAAGCATGATCAAGGTCTTCCTCCCATTCTCCGCATCGGACACAATTGGGTGTCTCCGTAAAACCCGCTGCGTAAAGTCTTTTGCCGACCCAGAGGGCATTTCGTATTACCAGCCAGGTGAGTGATGCCTCGTAATTATCGAAGCAGCTCGACCCAGGCGCCCAAGGCCATATTAAGCGGCGCTCCTCCTTCGTAAAACCGAACTCCTCAATCTTTTCTTCTCGAACGGATCCCCTCACTAAGGCCCGATATAGCGCCTTGCGAGACAACAGCAGGGTGTCAGAGAGGCTTTCTTGGACCCGTAGAAGAAATCTCAAGGCCTGCCGACACTCGCGATAGAAAGGGCACTCGTTTCGGAACAACTTGTGTGCCTCTCCTCTAGCCGAATGCACACTCTCCAAAGCCGGAAAGGCTTTCTTAGTGTCTTCTATCCAGAAGACACCGTTTCCCTCACTTGGTGTACACATTCGATCCAGGTATATCAGCCTAAGAGTGTGTCTACGTATTAGCACACTAGGCATACCCAGACCGCCTTCAGACGGATGCAGGTAACAGACCTCCCGAGTAACCATGGCTTGCTTTCCGCGCCATAAGAATGCAAAAAGAGCACGCACCAGATCAACTAGTGTGGTTTCCGGGAGTGGAAGTACTGATAGACGGTAAAGGATCAGGGGGTAGATATGAGAATTGCATACCTCCGCCCGACCCTTCAAAGACAGATTTCTCAAGGCCCACAAATGAGATGCGACCTTGACCGCTTCCAATACCTCCGACCAATTTTTCTCCAGCTGGAGACCGGGGCCAAACCAGACGCCGAGTAGCTTGCATGGCCCATCAGTCCAACCAAAGGGTCCCTGAAGGGGCATACCCCTCCAGGCACCGATACGTAAGCCAATAGACTTAACGTAGTTAATTATGGCCCCTGTGACCTTGGCATACCGACTTGTTTCTATGTCAACGACTCTAATCTCGGCACTGCTCGTTACAAGCACAGTCACGTCGTCAGCATAGGCGGTATACTTTACCGGGGTAGAGCCACCTGGCAAAGTAATCCCGCGAAGGACCGGATTCACCCGAAGCTGGCGCAAATATGGCTCAAGCGCCAGCACATATAACATTGGGGATAACGGACAACCTTGACGGATCGATCTTGTTAACATGAAGGGTTTCGACCTCACCCCATTCACTTCTACCATAGCACCAGGGTTGGCATACAAGAGGCAAATCCAAGAGCGAAACTGGGGACCAAACCCAGCCGAGCGAAGAACAGCCTCTAGGTAACGATGGTCTACTCTGTCGAATGCTTTGGACTGATCTAAGTTGATCAGCGCGGCTTCTGTGTCGACTTTTTCTACGATCAAGCGCATCGTGTGCAAATTGTCTTGAATCGTCCGACCCTTAACAGAACAAGTCTGTTCGGGACTTATTAGACGGTGTAAGACAATCTGCAGACGATTTGCTAAGATCTTGGCCAAAATCTTTAACTCTGTGTTTAACATCGTTAAGGGCCGGAAATTACCTATCCCATCCCCTCCATTTTTATCTTTGCGTAACAATTTAATGATCCCCCTGGTAAAGTACTGAGGTATGCACCCGTTCCTAAACCAGGAGTTAAAAAGTACAGTCAGCAAAGGGATAAAAATGGGCGACAGCCTCAAATACACCTCGTAGGGCAGACCATCTATCCCAGGGGTCCTGTCTAGCCCGACCTGTTTCAAGGCCTCAATGACTTCTTCCTCTTTTATGCTACCTTCACACCTAGCTGCTTCGGTCGCCTCCAGGCGAGAAAAGTCGGCTAAATAGGTGTCAAACTGTTCAATAGTCAGACCGGGCTCCTTGGTAAAAAGTTCCTGAAAATGAGTCCGAAAACCCTCCAAGATTCCGTCGTTTGAAGTTACGGTTCGTCCGTCCGGCAATGTGACACTGGCGATGTGTCGATCTGCAGAACGTCGAAACTCCTCCGCACGCAATGACGCGGCCATGTTTGTTGCCTCGTTTGGCGCTCTTTTTAATCTAGCCCTAACTAATACTCCCTGGTCCTCCCTGTTATCCAAGGAGTCCAGTTCAGCCTTAACTACAGTATAGCTAGCACTATCCCCCTCCTCCACCGCCCTTTCTAATCTATCTTCTAGCGCCGCTTTCGCTGCTCTAGAACTACGTTTGAGCCGGCGACTAAAATCAGCAGCGAAGGACCTAATGACTTTTTTAAGGTTGCCCCACCACTTATTCCCGATGATAGCCCCCGTCAATTCCCTCTGTATTGTTAGTAGAAGCTGTTCCCGGAAGTCCTTCACATCGAACAACGACGTGTTGAACTTCCAGTAACTAGCCATCCTAGGTTTAACACTATCTAAGTTTACTCGAACCCGGACAAGCCTGTGGTCCGAATAAACTATACTATGAAAACTTGGACAGTCTAAAAGCCCTAAGTCGACTCTCCTAACTAAGAACCGATCGATGTAACTCGAAAGTTGCACCGAATCGGAGCCGCGTCTACCTGTCCAAGTCCATGCTAAATCCCCGGGTTTTTCGTTCCGAAATTTATCGACAAGATCAAACTTGTCGACAAAGTCTCGAAACGCTTTAGCATCCCGGTTCTGATTAGTATCCCTTCTGGTATTAACCCCGCGATCTAATTCGGGATCCAGGACCGCGTTCCAGTCTCCCGCTAAAACTAACCGTCGAGACGAATTCATGAAAGGCTCGATTCGCCGAAAAAAGGAAACTAGCTCAGCATGGTTATTGGGCGCATAAACCCCAATAAAACGAAATGCCACATCCTTTACGGTAACATCTAGAACGAGTAATCTTCCCTCTGGATCTGCATAAATAGGGTCACACGACGCATCAAGAGTGCGCTTAACTAGCCAAGTAACCCCCCTTGCATGGGTATCATAATGTGCTGAATAGAGCTGAAAGTCTCTAAGGAGCACACCCTGATAATCACTAGGAATGAAGTGAGTTTCCTGTATACAACAAATATCCACACCAAGGCGTTGAAGGTCGCGTGCAACTCGAAGTTTACGAGAGGCGTCCCTCAACCCTCGGACATTTAAACTAGCTAATCTTAAGGAAGCCATCTTGAGTTACTTAGGGTTGAGAAACCTAATCAAACATAGACGGTGTCAAGACACCGACAGCTGTCCCCAATGATCCAGTGGTCATCTCAGTGGTGATAGACCCGTCAGGGGACAGACCGCCGATGTCTAGGGGGAAGGTTAGTTTAACTGCCCTATAAAGTGAAGGATGGAGTTTGATGGGGACCCGTCCAACACATCGTTTTCTAATTTCAATTAATTCGGTGTCGTTGAAATAGGCTGCTGGAGGATAAAGGTTGAAAGCAGAGTTTGCTTCCTCCAGCATAGTCCATAGTCCTTTGGCCTCCTCGCGTTTCCTGACAACTGTTAGTATGTGGTTTGTTTTAAAATTTTCAGGGTTAGTAATGTCTTTTTTTTGGTATGATTTGAAAGCGAGGAGGTTTCTGTAATCTTTCCTGCTATGGGACTTCATTATGGTCTCTACTTCTGCCGTTATTTTGCACACATCTTTCCCATTAAAGAAGGGTTGTTGTTTTTTTTTTCTTGATTCAGCCTCTACAGAGGGGCTTCTATGTCTTTTCTTATCTGAGGGGGGAGGAGGGGGCATGTCTGTTTTCATTGGAGAAGGGGGAGGGGTGTTCTTGGGCGTGTTGTTTGGCGAGCAGAATGGTGACGGTTTGGGGGTCTTTTTGGAGGGAGAACCTAGAGATGTCATTTTGGTGTCTCTATGGGGCAGAGGAGCTTTAGTAAGAGGGGGGGGCTTTGCGAGGGATTTGCTTTTCTTTTGAGGTCGGTTTTTCAGGGAAAAGGGATTCAGGGAACTCTTTCTCCTCCGATTTTCTCCTTTTCTCATCAAGAGTTTCTTTTAGTTTCAGTAGGGTTTTGTATTTATTGCCCCCTGGGTCTTTACTTGTTCTAATTTCAATTTTCTCTTCTTTAGAGAGGGACTTAGCATAAGTCTTGGGTGGGGATTTTTTTGAAAGAGGGATGAGTGTCCAATTGTCCTTCTTTTTGGGGGATTGTTTTTCTGAATTAAAAGTCTTTTCAAACTCCTCAGGTGTTATTTCATTTTTCTCTTCTGCCGGTGTCTGGGAATTGTCCTTAGGTTCTACATAACCTATTTTCCGTTCATTTGTAGGAATAACTTTTACGGCTGGCTTCCTTTTGGGGCATGTGTAAGTGAGATGGCCGACTTCCCCACATATCCAACATGCTGGTCTTCTACCTGCGACCACGATTGGCAGCTTTTCTACTCCAGCCTCCAGGTAGTATGGTATACGTAGAAATGCTTCTGCATTAAGCAGAATGTCGAAAGTCCAAACTCCATTATAGTGGTCTTCTTCTATTCCGGTTATGTCCCCAAACTTAAGTAAGAAAGCGGCTAGGTATTCCCCGGGGACAGCACCAGGAACTTCAAAAATGGACACTGTAGTTCTTCGCCTTCCTAGGTATTCCATTCTCAGAACGTACTCGGTGGTAATAATTTCTTTTTTTGTCATTGCTATGCATTCTTCTTCCGTCTTAAAAAGAGCTGCCCATGTGTTATATCCTTTGCATTTTGTAATCCGCTCAGCTCTTAAACCTGCTGATGAAATTAATTTGGTGACAACATCTTTCGTTGATCTAATTAGTTTTTTTGTTTTACGGTCTATTACAAATAGAGAAATAGTCCTTTTAGCAAATTCTTGTAACCGCGGTTGTTCCAACTTTATCCCAGTTTCTGTCGTAAATTCCACACATTTCTTTGCGTCTTCGACAAATTTAACGACGTCGATTTTTACTTTTGGTGGTTTTGTCCATCCACCTAATGCCTCATCTTCCTTCACCTCAACCGTCGGCACACAGCTAGCAGCTGCCATGGCCGGCGTATAACAAGAGGAGAGAAAGATAACAGTCCAAAAAACAAAGAAAAAAAAAGAAAAAAAAAAGAATCCGGTAATTGAAAAAGTGGTGCCGGGGGAAGAAGAAGATAAGCAATAACAAATTTAACAAGGTGATAACAAAATAGTAACAATATAACGTGCAGAATAACAATATACGAACCAACAAATTTTGAGCGATAAAGTCGTAGTCAGACAAAGACTAAAGTTAATATTTATTTTATTGTATAAAATAAAATTACACAAATAAAAATGTGGCACAAGGCCGAAAAAGGGGATGGGGGTTAATGTTGACCTAACTAACATAACGTTAACTTAACTAGACTCTTTCACCAAAATACCAGAATCACTCTGTGGACATCCTACTTAAAACCCGAAAGTTACAAATATATATACATGATGTGGGGGGGTTGGGGATAAAAATCTTATTTACAATATTGGATGAAAAATATACAATGCTAAAAGGTGGTTAGTAAAAAGAACCCCCTCACTACTAATTGTGGCGGATAAAAATTTTTGCCAGTCGAAAAGATGTGGGTCCCACGAAAGCTGACTTTATTCAAACACAACAAAAATGGCCCACATCTCTGGCAAAACAGTTTATCCATCACCTAAGGGGCCGGGATTGGGGGTTATCGAACCAAAAGTGGGAAGAAAAAAAAAAAAAAAAAAAAAAGGGGGGGGGACGCTTGGGCAGGGAAAACCAAAAAGGGGGATTGGAGCGATGATAGCATGCATACTCTAGCTAAGTTAAAAATCGAACAAAAATGCCTAACTAGCCTATTCTAGGAGGTCCGATGCATGTCTATGTTTGATCAAGTCACCCAAAATCCTTAAAAAAACCTAAGCCACTCAAAAAAGAAATTCAAGATTAGCTCCATTCACTTTACACAATCGCGAAACTTTCACCCACCTGTCGTTGAAATTCACAGAAGTGAGTTTCACCTTCTCCAGCTTAATTCGCATTTTCAATCGATATTTGAAAATGAGGACAAGCTGGGGAGCAGTGAAGGTCTCACCTCCGTAAACCTCCTTCTGTCGCGTCGTCCAAATCACGCCTCTCATAACTGCTAGTAAACACAGAAAAACATAGCGTTCTTCTTTCTTCATGGTCGGTGCCCAGTTGCAGCACGGGGAAACCGACTCCAGCACAAAAAACCGCTCGCTCAGCATGCGAACCGTGAAGCCTTCAACTAACTCACACAACGGTCGAACAATGGCGCAGTGGAAGAAAGCATGATCAAGGTCTTCCTCCCATTCTCCGCATCGGACACAATTGGGTGTCTCCGTAAAACCCGCTGCGTAAAGTCTTTTGCCGACCCAGAGGGCATTTCGTATTACCAGCCAGGTGAGTGATGCCTCGTAATTATCGAAGCAGCTCGACCCAGGCGCCCAAGGCCATATTAAGCGGCGCTCCTCCTTCGTAAAACCGAACTCCTCAATCTTTTCGTCTCGAACGGATCCCCTCACTAAGGCCCGATATAGCGCCTTGCGAGACAACAGCTGGGTGTCAGAGAGGCTTTCTTGGACCCGTAGAAGAAATCTCAAGGCCTGCCGACACTCGCGATAGAAAGGGCACTCGTTTCGGAACAACATGTGTGCCTCTCCTCTAGCCGAATGCACACTCTCCAAAGCCGGAAAGGCTTTCTTAGTGTCTTCTATCCAGAAGACACCGTTTCCCTCACTTGGTGTACACATTCGATCCAGGTATATCAGCCTAAGAGTGTGTCTACGTATTAGCACACTAGGCATACCCAGACCGCCTTCAGACGGATGCAGGTAACAGACCTCCCGAGTAACCATGGCTTGCTTTCCGCGCCATAAGAATGCAAAAAGAGCACGCACCAGATCAACTAGTGTGGTTTCCGGGAGTGGAAGTACTGATAGACGGTAAAGGATCAGGGGGTAGATATGAGAATTGCATACCTCCGCCCGACCCTTCAAAGACAGATTTCTCAAGGCCCACAAATGAGATGCGACCTTGACCGCTTCCAATACCTCCGACCAATTTTTCTCCAGCTGGAGACCGGGGCCAAACCAGACGCCGAGTAGCTTGCATGGCCCATCAGTCCAACCAAAGGGTCCCTGAAGGGGCATACCCCTCCAGGCACCGATACGTAAGCCAATAGACTTAACGTAGTTAATTATGGCCCCTGTGACCTTGGCATACCGACTTGTTTCTATGTCAACGACTCTAATCTCGGCACTGCTCGTTACAAGCACAGTCACGTCGTCAGCATAGGCGGTATACTTTACCGGGGTAGAGCCACCTGGCAAAGTAATCCCGCGAAGGACCGGATTCACCCGAAGCTGGCGCAAATATGGCTCAAGCGCCAGCACATATAACATTGGGGATAACGGACAACCTTGACGGATCGATCTTGTTAACATGAAGGGTTTCGACCTCACCCCATTCACTTCTACCATAGCACCAGGGTTGGCATACAAGAGGCAAATCCAAGAGCGAAACTGGGGACCAAACCCAGCCGAGCGAAGAACAGCCTCTAGGTAACGATGGTCTACTCTGTCGAATGCTTTGGACTGATCTAAGTTGATCAGCGCGGCTTCTGTGTCGACTTTTTCTACGATCAAGCGCATCGTGTGCAAATTGTCTTGAATCGTCCGACCCTTAACAGAACAAGTCTGTTCGGGACTTATTAGACGGTGTAAGACAATCTGCAGACGATTTGCTAAGATCTTGGCCAAAATCTTTAACTCTGTGTTTAACATCGTTAAGGGCCGGAAATTACCTATCCCATCCCCTCCATTTTTATCTTTGCGTAACAATTTAATGATCCCCCTGGTAAAGTACTGAGGTATGCACCCGTTCCTAAACCAGGAGTTAAAAAGTACGGTCAGCAAAGGGATAAAAATGGGCGACAGCCTCAAATACACCTCGTAGGGCAGACCATCTATCCCAGGGGTCCTGTCTAGCCCGACCTGTTTCAAGGCCTCAATGACTTCTTCCTCTTTTATGCTACCTTCACACCTAGCTGCTTCGGTCGCCTCCAGGCGAGAAAAGTCGGCTAAATAGGTGTCAAACTGTTCAATAGTCAGACCGGGCTCCTTGGTAAAAAGTTCCTGAAAATGAGTCCGAAAACCCTCCAAGATTCCGTCGTTTGAAGTTACGGTTCGTCCGTCCGGCAATGTGACACTGGCGATGTGTCGATCTGCAGAACGTCGAAACTCCTCCGCACGCAATGACGCGGCCATGTTTGTTGCCTCGTTTGGCGCTCTTTTTAATCTAGCCCTAACTAATACTCCCTGGTCCTCCCTGTTATCCAAGGAGTCCAGTTCAGCCTTAACTACAGTATAGCTAGCACTATCCCCCTCCTCCACCGCCCTTTCTAATCTATCTTCTAGCGCCGCTTTCGCTGCTCTAGAACTACGTTTGAGCCGGCGACTAAAATCAGCAGCGAAGGACCTAATGACTTTTTTAAGGTTGCCCCACCACTTATTCCCGATGATAGCCCCCGTCAATTCCCTCTGTATTGTTAGTAGAAGCTGTTCCCGGAAGTCCTTCACATCGAACAACGACGTGTTGAACTTCCAGTAACTAGCCATCCTAGGTTTAACACTATCTAAGTTTACTCGAACCCGGACAAGCCTGTGGTCCGAATAAACTATACTATGAAAACTTGGACAGTCTAAAAGCCCTAAGTCGACTCTCCTAACTAAGAACCGATCGATGTAACTCGAAAGTTGCACCGAATCGGAGCCGCGTCTACCTGTCCAAGTCCATGCTAAATCCCCGGGTTTTTCGTTCCGAAATTTATCGACAAGATCAAACTTGTCGACAAAGTCTCGAAACGCTTTAGCATCCCGGTTCTGATTAGTATCCCTTCTGGTATTAACCCCGCGATCTAATTCGGGATCCAGGACCGCGTTCCAGTCTCCCGCTAAAACTAACCGTCGAGACGAATTCATGAAAGGCTCGATTCGCCGAAAAAAGGAAACTAGCTCAGCATGGTTATTGGGCGCATAAACCCCAATAAAACGAAATGCCACATCCTTTACGGTAACATCTAGAACGAGTAATCTTCCCTCTGGATCTGCATAAATAGGGTCACACGACGCATCAAGAGTGCGCTTAACTAGCCAAGTAACCCCCCTTGCATGGGTATCATAATGTGCTGAATAGAGCTGAAAGTCTCTAAGGAGCACACCCTGATAATCACTAGGAATGAAGTGAGTTTCCTGTATACAACAAATATCCACACCAAGGCGTTGAAGGTCGCGTGCAACTCGAAGTTTACGAGAGGCGTCCCTCAACCCTCGGACATTTAAACTAGCTAATCTTAAGGAAGCCATCTTGAGTTACTTAGGGTTGAGAAACCTAATCAAACATAGACGGTGTCAAGACACCGACAGCTGTCCCCAATGATCCAGTGGTCATCTCAGTGGTGATAGACCCGTCAGGGGACAGACCGCCGATGTCTAGGGGGAAGGTTAGTTTAACTGCCCTATAAAGTGAAGGATGGAGTTTGATGGGGACCCGTCCAACACATCGTTTTCTAATTTCAATTAATTCGGTGTCGTTGAAATAGGCTGCTGGAGGATAAAGGTTGAAAGCAGAGTTTGCTTCCTCCAGCATAGTCCATAGTCCTTTGGCCTCCTCGCGTTTCCTGACAACTGTTAGTATGTGGTTTGTTTTAAAATTTTCAGGGTTAGTAATGTCTTTTTTTTGGTATGATTTGAAAGCGAGGAGGTTTCTGTAATCTTTCCTGCTATGGGACTTCATTATGGTCTCTACTTCTGCCGTTATTTTGCACACATCTTTCCCATTAAAGAAGGGTTGTTGTTTTTTTTTTCTTGATTCAGCCTCTACAGAGGGGCTTCTATGTCTTTTCTTATCTGAGGGGGGAGGAGGGGGCATGTCTGTTTTCATTGGAGAAGGGGGAGGGGTGTTCTTGGGCGTGTTGTTTGGCGAGCAGAATGGTGACGGTTTGGGGGTCTTTTTGGAGGGAGAACCTAGAGATGTCATTTTGGTGTCTCTATGGGGCAGAGGAGCTTTAGTAAGAGGGGGGGCTTTGCGAGGGATTTGCTTTTCTTTTGAGGTCGGTTTTTCAGGGAAAAGGGATTCAGGGAACTCTTTCTCCTCCGATTTTCTCCTTTTCTCATCAAGAGTTTCTTTTAGTTTCAGTAGGGTTTTGTATTTATTGCCCCCTGGGTCTTTACTTGTTCTAATTTCAATTTTCTCTTCTTTAGAGAGGGACTTAGCATAAGTCTTGGGTGGGGATTTTTTTGAAAGAGGGATGAGTGTCCAATTGTCCTTCTTTTTGGGGGATTGTTTTTCTGAATTAAAAGTCTTTTCAAACTCCTCAGGTGTTATTTCATTTTTCTCTTCTGCCGGTGTCTGGGAATTGTCCTTAGGTTCTACATAACCTATTTTCCGTTCATTTGTAGGAATAACTTTTACGGCTGGCTTCCTTTTGGGGCATGTGTAAGTGAGATGGCCGACTTCCCCACATATCCAACATGCTGGTCTTCTACCTGCGACCACGATTGGCAGCTTTTCTACTCCAGCCTCCAGGTAGTATGGTATACGTAGAAATGCTTCTGCATTAAGCAGAATGTCGAAAGTCCAAACTCCATTATAGTGGTCTTCTTCTATTCCGGTTATGTCCCCAAACTTAAGTAAGAAAGCGGCTAGGTATTCCCCGGGGACAGCACCAGGAACTTCAAAAATGGACACTGTAGTTCTTCGCCTTCCTAGGTATTCCATTCTCAGAACGTACTCGGTGGTAATAATTTCTTTTTTTGTCATTGCTATGCATTCTTCTTCCGTCTTAAAAAGAGCTGCCCATGTGTTATATCCTTTGCATTTTGTAATCCGCTCAGCTCTTAAACCTGCTGATGAAATTAATTTGGTGACAACATCTTTCGTTGATCTAATTAGTTTTTTTGTTTTACGGTCTATTACAAATAGAGAAATAGTCCTTTTAGCAAATTCTTGTAACCGCGGTTGTTCCAACTTTATCCCAGTTTCTGTCGTAAATTCCACACATTTCTTTGCGTCTTCGACAAATTTAACGACGTCGATTTTTACTTTTGGTGGTTTTGTCCATCCACCTAATGCCTCATCTTCCTTCACCTCAACCGTCGGCACACAGCTAGCAGCTGCCATGGCCGGCGTATAACAAGAGGAGAGAAAGATAACAGTCCAAAAAACAAAGAAAAAAAAAGAAAAAAAAAAGAATCCGGTAATTGAAAAAGTGGTGCCGGGGGAAGAAGAAGATAAGCAATAACAAATTTAACAAGGTGATAACAAAATAGTAACAATATAACGTGCAGAATAACAATATACGAACCAACAAATTTTGAGCGATAAAGTCGTAGTCAGACAAAGACTAAAGTTAATATTTATTTTATTGTATAAAATAAAATTACACAAATAAAAATGTGGCACAAGGCCGAAAAAGGGGATGGGGGTTAATGTTGACCTAACTAACATAACGTTAACTTAACTAGACTCTTTCACCAAAATACCAGAATCACTCTGTGGACATCCTACTTAAAACCCGAAAGTTACAAATATATATACATGATGTGGAGGGGGTTGGGGATAAAAATCTTATTTACAAAATTGGATGAAAAATATACAATGCTAAAAGGTGGTTAGTAAAAAGAACCCCCTCACTACTGATTGTGGCGGATAAAAAGTTTTGCCAGTCGAAAAAATGTGGGTCCCACGAAAACTGACTTTATTCAAACACAACAAAAATGGCCCACATCTCTGGCAAAACAGTTTATCCATCACCTAAGGGGCCGGGATTGGGGGTTATCGAACCAAAAGAAGAAAAAAAAAAAAAAAAAAAAAAAAAAAAAAGGGGGGACGCTGGGACAGGGAAAACCAAAAAAGGGGATTGGGGCGATGATAGCATGCATACTCTAGCTAAGTTAAAAATCGAACAAAAATGCCTAACTAGCCTACTCTAGGAGGTCCGATGCATGTCTATGCTTGATCAAGTCACCCAAAATCCTTAAAAAAACCTAAGCCACTCAAAAAAGAAATTCAAGATTAGCTCCATTCACTTTACACAATCGCGAAACTTTCACCCACCTGTCGTTGAAATTCACAGAAGTGAGTTTCACCTTCTCCAGCTTAATTCGCATTTTCAATCGATATTTGAAAATGAGGACAAGCTGGGGAGCAGTGAAGGTCTCACCTCCGTAAACCTCCTTCTGTCGCGTCGTCCAAATCACGCCTCTCATAACTGCTAGTAAACACAGAAAAACATAGCGTTCTTCTTTCTTCATGGTCGGTGCCCAGTTGCAGCACGGGGAAACCGACTCCAGCACAAAAAACCGCTCGCTCAGCATGCGAACCGTGAAGCCTTCAACTAACTCACACAACGGTCGAACAATGGCGCAGTGGAAGAAAGCATGATCAAGGTCTTCCTCCCATTCTCCGCATCGGACACAATTGGGTGTCTCCGTAAAACCCGCTGCGTAAAGTCTTTTGCCGACCCAGAGGGCATTTCGTATTACCAGCCAGGTGAGTGATGCCTCGTAATTGTCGAAGCAGCTCGACCCAGGCGCCCAAGGCCATATTAAGCGGCGCTCCTCCTTCGTAAAACCGAACTCCTCAATCTTTTCGTCTCGAACGGATCCCCTCACTAAGGCCCGATATAGCGCCTTGCGAGACAACAGCTGGGTGTCAGAGAGGCTTTCTTGGACCCGTAGAAGAAATCTCAAGGCCTGCCGACACTCGCGATAGAAAGGGCACTCGTTTCGGAACAACTTGTGTGCCTCTCCTCTAGCCGAATGCACACTCTCCAAAGCCGGAAAGGCTTTCTTAGTGTCTTCTATCCAGAAGACACCGTTTCCCTCACTTGGTGTACACATTCGATCCAGGTATATCAGCCTAAGAGTGTGTCTACGTATTAGCACACTAGGCATACCCAGACCGCCTTCAGACGGATGCAGGTAACAGACCTCCCGAGCAACCATGGCTTGCTTTCCGCGCCATAAGAATGCAAAAAGAGCACGCACCAGATCAACTAGTGTGGTTTCCGGGAGTGGAAGTACTGATAGACGGTAAAGGATCAGGGGGTAGATATGAGAATTGCATACCTCCGCCCGACCCTTCAAAGACAGATTTCTCAAGGCCCACAAATGAGATGCGACCTTGACCGCTTCCAATACCTCCGACCAATTTTTCTCCAGCTGGAGACCGGGGCCAAACCAGACGCCGAGTAGCTTGCATGGCCCATCAGTCCAACCAAAGGGTCCCTGAAGGGGCATACCCCTCCAGGCACCGATACGTAAGCCAATAGACTTAACGTAGTTAATTATGGCCCCTGTGACCTTGGCATACCGACTTGTTTCTATGTCAACGACTCTAATCTCGGCACTGCTCGTTACAAGCACAGTCACGTCGTCAGCATAGGCGGTATACTTTACCGGGGTAGAGCCACCTGGCAAAGTAATCCCGCGAAGGACCGGATTCACCCGAAGCTGGCGCAAATATGGCTCAAGCGCCAGCACATATAACATTGGGGATAACGGACAACCTTGACGGATCGATCTTGTTAACATGAAGGGTTTCGACCTCACCCCATTCACTTCTACCATAGCACCAGGGTTGGCATACAAGAGGCAAATCCAAGAGCGAAACTGGGGACCAAACCCAGCCGAGCGAAGAACAGCCTCTAGGTAACGATGGTCTACTCTGTCGAATGCTTTGGACTGATCTAAGTTGATCAGCGCGGCTTCTGTGTCGACTTTTTCTACGATCAAGCGCATCGTGTGCAAATTGTCTTGAATCGTCCGACCCTTAACAGAACAAGTCTGTTCGGGACTTATTAGACGGTGTAAGACAATCTGCAGACGATTTGCTAAGATCTTGGCCAAAATCTTTAACTCTGTGTTTAACATCGTTAAGGGCCGGAAATTACCTATCCCATCCCCTCCATTTTTATCTTTGCGTAACAATTTAATGATCCCCCTGGTAAAGTACTGAGGTATGCACCCGTTCCTAAACCAGGAGTTAAAAAGTACGGTCAGCAAAGGGATAAAAATGGGCGACAGCCTCAAATACACCTCGTAGGGCAGACCATCTATCCCAGGGGTCCTGTCTAGCCCGACCTGTTTCAAGGCCTCAATGACTTCTTCCTCTTTTATGCTACCTTCACACCTAGCTGCTTCGGTCGCCTCCAGGCGAGAAAAGTCGGCTAAATAGGTGTCAAACTGTTCAATAGTCAGACCGGGCTCCTTGGTAAAAAGTTCCTGAAATGAGTCCGAAAACCCTCCAAGATTCCGTCGTTTGAAGTTACGGTTCGTCCGTCCGGCAATGTGACACTGGCGATGTGTCGATCTGCAGAACGTCGAAACTCCTCCGCACGCAATGACGCGGCCATGTTTGTTGCCTCGTTTGGCGCTCTTTTTAATCTAGCCCTAACTAATACTCCCTGGTCCTCCCTGTTATCCAAGGAGTCCAGTTCAGCCTTAACTACAGTATAGCTAGCACTATCCCCCTCCTCCACCGCCCTTTCTAATCTATCTTCTAGCGCCGCTTTCGCTGCTCTAGAACTACGTTTGAGCCGGCGACTAAAATCAGCAGCGAAGGACCTAATGACTTTTTTAAGGTTGCCCCACCACTTATTCCCGATGATAGCCCCCGTCAATTCCCTCTGTATTGTTAGTAGAAGCTGTTCCCGGAAGTCCTTCACATCGAACAACGACGTGTTGAACTTCCAGTAACTAGCCATCCTAGGTTTAACACTATCTAAGTTTACTCGAACCCGGACAAGCCTGTGGTCCGAATAAACTATACTATGAAAACTTGGACAGTCTAAAAGCCCTAAGTCGACTCTCCTAACTAAGAACCGATCGATGTAACTCGAAAGTTGCACCGAATCGGAGCCGCGTCTACCTGTCCAAGTCCATGCTAAATCCCCGGGTTTTTCGTTCCGAAATTTATCGACAAGATCAAACTTGTCGACAAAGTCTCGAAACGCTTTAGCATCCCGGTTCTGATTAGTATCCCTTCTGGTATTAACCCCGCGATCTAATTCGGGATCCAGGACCGCGTTCCAGTCTCCCGCTAAAACTAACCGTCGAGACGAATTCATGAAAGGCTCGATTCGCCGAAAAAAGGAAACTAGCTCAGCATGGTTATTGGGCGCATAAACCCCAATAAAACGAAATGCCACATCCTTTACGGTAACATCTAGAACGAGTAATCTTCCCTCTGGATCTGCATAAATAGGGTCACACGACGCATCAAGAGTGCGCTTAACTAGCCAAGTAACCCCCCTTGCATGGGTATCATAATGTGCTGAATAGAGCTGAAAGTCTCTAAGGAGCACACCCTGATAATCACTAGGAATGAAGTGAGTTTCCTGTATACAACAAATATCCACACCAAGGCGTTGAAGGTCGCGTGCAACTCGAAGTTTACGAGAGGCGTCCCTCAACCCTCGGACATTTAAACTAGCTAATCTTAAGGAAGCCATCTTGAGTTACTTAGGGTTGAGAAACCTAATCAAACATAGACGGTGTCAAGACACCGACAGCTGTCCCCAATGATCCAGTGGTCATCTCAGTGGTGATAGACCCGTCAGGGGACAGACCGCCGATGTCTAGGGGGAAGGTTAGTTTAACTGCCCTATAAAGTGAAGGATGGAGTTTGATGGGGACCCGTCCAACACATCGTTTTCTAATTTCAATTAATTCGGTGTCGTTGAAATAGGCTGCTGGAGGATAAAGGTTGAAAGCAGAGTTTGCTTCCTCCAGCATAGTCCATAGTCCTTTGGCCTCCTCGCGTTTCCTGACAACTGTTAGTATGTGGTTTGTTTTAAAATTTTCAGGGTTAGTAATGTCTTTTTTTTGGTATGATTTGAAAGCGAGGAGGTTTCTGTAATCTTTCCTGCTATGGGACTTCATTATGGTCTCTACTTCTGCCGTTATTTTGCACACATCTTTCCCATTAAAGAAGGGTTGTTGTTTTTTTTTTCTTGATTCAGCCTCTACAGAGGGGCTTCTATGTCTTTTCTTATCTGAGGGGGGAGGAGGGGGCATGTCTGTTTTCATTGGAGAAGGGGGAGGGGTGTTCTTGGGCGTGTTGTTTGGCGAGCAGAATGGTGACGGTTTGGGGGTCTTTTTGGAGGGAGAACCTAGAGATGTCATTTTGGTGTCTCTATGGGGCAGAGGAGCTTTAGTAAGAGGGGGGGCTTTGCGAGGGATTTGCTTTTCTTTTGAGGTCGGTTTTTCAGGGAAAAGGGATTCAGGGAACTCTTTCTCCTCCGATTTTCTCCTTTTCTCATCAAGAGTTTCTTTTAGTTTCAGTAGGGTTTTGTATTTATTGCCCCCTGGGTCTTTACTTGTTCTAATTTCAATTTTCTCTTCTTTAGAGAGGGACTTAGCATAAGTCTTGGGTGGGGATTTTTTTGAAAGAGGGATGAGTGTCCAATTGTCCTTCTTTTTGGGGGATTGTTTTTCTGAATTAAAAGTCTTTTCAAACTCCTCAGGTGTTATTTCATTTTTCTCTTCTGCCGGTGTCTGGGAATTGTCCTTAGGTTCTACATAACCTATTTTCCGTTCATTTGTAGGAATAACTTTTACGGCTGGCTTCCTTTTGGGGCATGTGTAAGTGAGATGGCCGACTTCCCCACATATCCAACATGCTGGTCTTCTACCTGCGACCACGATTGGCAGCTTTTCTACTCCAGCCTCCAGGTAGTATGGTATACGTAGAAATGCTTCTGCATTAAGCAGAATGTCGAAAGTCCAAACTCCATTATAGTGGTCTTCTTCTATTCCGGTTATGTCCCCAAACTTAAGTAAGAAAGCGGCTAGGTATTCCCCGGGGACAGCACCAGGAACTTCAAAAATGGACACTGTAGTTCTTCGCCTTCCTAGGTATTCCATTCTCAGAACGTACTCGGTGGTAATAATTTCTTTTTTTGTCATTGCTATGCATTCTTCTTCCGTCTTAAAAAGAGCTGCCCATGTGTTATATCCTTTGCATTTTGTAATCCGCTCAGCTCTTAAACCTGCTGATGAAATTAATTTGGTGACAACATCTTTCGTTGATCTAATTAGTTTTTTTGTTTTACGGTCTATTACAAATAGAGAAATAGTCCTTTTAGCAAATTCTTGTAACCGCGGTTGTTCCAACTTTATCCCAGTTTCTGTCGTAAATTCCACACATTTCTTTGCGTCTTCGACAAATTTAACGACGTCGATTTTTACTTTTGGTGGTTTTGTCCATCCACCTAATGCCTCATCTTCCTTCACCTCAACCGTCGGCACACAGCTAGCAGCTGCCATGGCCGGCGTATAACAAGAGGAGAGAAAGATAACAGTCCAAAAAACAAAGAAAAAAAAAGAAAAAAAAAAGAATCCGGTAATTGAAAAAGTGGTGCCGGGGGAAGAAGAAGATAAGCAATAACAAATTTAACAAGGTGATAACAAAATAGTAACAATATAACGTGCAGAATAACAATATACGAACCAACAAATTTTGAGCGATAAAGTCGTAGTCAGACAAAGACTAAAGTTAATATTTATTTTATTGTATAAAATAAAATTACACAAATAAAAATGTGGCACAAGGCCGAAAAAGGGGGGTGGGGGTTAATGTTGACCTAACTAACATAACGTTAACTTAACTAGACTCTTTCACCAAAATACCAGAATCACTCTGTGGACATCCTACTTAAAACCCGAAAGTTACAAATATATATACATGATGTGGGGGGGTTGGGGATAAAAATCTTATTTACAAAATTGGATGAAAAATATACAATGGTAAAAGGTGGTTAGTAAAAAGAACCCCCTCACTACTGATTGTGGCGGATAAAAAGTTTTGCCAGTCGAAAAGATGTGGGTCCCACGAAAGCTGACTTTATTCAAACACAACAAAAATGGCCCACATCTCTGGCAAAACAGTTTATCCATCACCTAAGGGGCCGGGATTGGGGGTTATCGAACCAAAAGTGGGAAAAAAAAAAAGGGGGGGGACGCTGGGACAGGGAAAACCAAAAAAGGGGATAGGGGCGATGATAGCATGCATACTCTAGCTAAGTTAAAATTCGAACAAAAATGCCTAACTAGCCTACTCTAGGAGGTCCGATGCATGTCTATGTTTGATCAAGTCACCCAAAATCCTTAAAAAAACCTAAGCCACTCAAAAAAGAAATTCAAGATTAGCTCCATTCACTTTACACAATCGCGAAACTTTCACCCACCTGTCGTTGAAATTCACAGAAGTGAGCTTCACCTTCTCCAGCTTAATTCGCATTTTCAATCGATATTTGAAAATGAGGACAAGCTGGGGAGCAGTGAAGGTCTCACCTCCGTAAACCTCCTTCTGTCGCGTCGTCCAAATCGCGCCTCTCATAACTGCTAGTATACACAGAAAAACATAGCGTTCTTCTTTCTTCATGGTCGGTGCCCAGTTGCAGCACGGGGAAACCGACTCCAGCACAAAAAACCGCTCGCTCAGCATGCGAACCGTGAAGCCTTCAACTAACTCACACAACGGTCGAACAATGGCGCAGTGGAAGAAAGCATGATCAAGGTCTTCCTCCCATTCTCCGCATCGGACACAATTGGGTGTCTCCGTAAAACCCGCTGCGTAAAGTCTTTTGCCGACCCAGAGGGCATTTCGTATTACCAGCCAGGTGAGTGATGCCTCGTAATTATCGAAGCAGCTCGACCCAGGCGCCCAAGGCCATATTAAGCGGCGCTCCTCCTTCGTAAAACCGAACTCCTCAATCTTTTCGTCTCGAACGGATCCCCTCACTAAGGCCCGATATAGCGCCTTGCGAGACAACAGCTGGGTGTCAGAGAGGCTTTCTTGGACCCGTAGAAGAAATCTCAAGGCCTGCCGACACTCGCGATAGAAAGGGCACTCGTTTCGGAACAACTTGTGTGCCTCTCCTCTAGCCGAATGCACACTCTCCAAAGCCGGAAAGGCTTTCTTAGTGTCTTCTATCCAGAAGACACCGTTTCCCTCACTTGGTGTACACATTCGATCCAGGTATATCAGCCTAAGAGTGTGTCTACGTATTAGCACACTAGGCATACCCAGACCGCCTTCAGACGGATGCAGGTAACAGACCTCCCGAGTAACCATGGCTTGCTTTCCGCGCCATAAGAATGCAAAAAGAGCACGCACCAGATCAACTAGTGTGGTTTCCGGGAGTGGAAGTACTGATAGACGGTAAAGGATCAGGGGGTAGATATGAGAATTGCATACCTCCGCCCGACCCTTCAAAGACAGATTTCTCAAGGCCCACAAATGAGATGCGACCTTGACCGCTTCCAATACCTCCGACCAATTTTTCTCCAGCTGGAGACCGGGGCCAAACCAGACGCCGAGTAGCTTGCATGGCCCATCAGCCCAACCAAAGGGTCCCTGAAGGGGCATACCCCTCCAGGCACCGATACGTAAGCCAATAGACTTAACGTAGTTAATTATGGCCCCTGTGACCTTGGCATACCGACTTGTTTCTATGTCAACGACTCTAATCTCGGCACTGCTCGTTACAAGCACAGTCACGTCGTCAGCATAGGCGGTATACTTTACCGGGGTAGAGCCACCTGGCAAAGTAATCCCGCGAAGGACCGGATTCACCCGAAGCTGGCGCAAATATGGCTCAAGCGCCAGCACATATAACATTGGGGATAACGGACAACCTTGACGGATCGATCTTGTTAACATGAAGGGTTTCGACCTCACCCCATTCACTTCTACCATAGCACCAGGGTTGGCATACAAGAGGCAAATCCAAGAGCGAAACTGGGGACCAAACCCAGCCGAGCGAAGAACAGCCTCTAGGTAACGATGGTCTACTCTGTCGAATGCTTTGGACTGATCTAAGTTGATCAGCGCGGCTTCTGTGTCGACTTTTTCTACGATCAAGCGTATCGTGTGCAAATTGTCTTGAATCGTCCGACCCTTAACAGAACAAGTCTGTTCGGGACTTATTAGACGGTGTAAGACAATCTGCAGACGATTTGCTAAGATCTTGGCCAAAATCTTTAACTCTGTGTTTAACATCGTTAAGGGCCGGAAATTACCTATCCCATCCCCTCCATTTTTATCTTTGCGTAACAATTTAATGATCCCCCTGGTAAAGTACTGAGGTATGCACCCGTTCCTAAACCAGGAGTTAAAAAGTACGGTCAGCAAAGGGATAAAAATGGGCGACAGCCTCAAATACACCTCGTAGGGCAGACCATCTATCCCAGGGGTCCTGTCTAGCCCGACCTGTTTCAAGGCCTCAATGACTTCTTCCTCTTTTATGCTACCTTCACACCTAGCTGCTTCGGTCGCCTCCAGGCGAGAAAAGTCGGCTAAATAGGTGTCAAACTGTTCAATAGTCAGACCGGGCTCCTTGGTAAAAAGTTCCTGAAAATGAGTCCGAAAACCCTCCAAGATTCCGTCGTTTGAAGTTACGGTTCGTCCGTCCGGCAATGTGACACTGGCGATGTGTCGATCTGCAGAACGTCGAAACTCCTCCGCACGCAATGACGCGGCCATGTTTGTTGCCTCGTTTGGCGCTCTTTTTAATCTAGCCCTAACTAATACTCCCTGGTCCTCCCTGTTATCCAAGGAGTCCAGTTCAGCCTTAACTACAGTATAGCTAGCACTATCCCCCTCCTCCACCGCCCTTTCTAATCTATCTTCTAGCGTCGCTTTCGCTGCTCTAGAACTACGTTTGAGCCGGCGACTAAAATCAGCAGCGAAGGACCTAATGACTTTTTTAAGGTTGCCCCACCACTTATTCCCGATGATAGCCCCCGTCAATTCCCTCTGTAAAGTTAGTAGAAGCTGTTCCCGGAAGTCCTTCACATCGAACAACGACGTGTTGAACTTCCAGTAACTAGCCATCCTAGGTTTAACACTATCTAAGTTTACTCGAACCCGGACAAGCCTGTGGTCCGAATAAACTATACTATGAAAACTTGGACAGTCTAAAAGCCCTAAGTCGACTCTCCTAACTAAGAACCGATCGATGTAACTCGAAAGTTGCACCGAATCGGAGCCGCGTCTACCTGTCCAAGTCCATGCTAAATCCCCGGGTTTTTCGTTCCGAAATTTATCGACAAGATCAAACTTGTCGACAAAGTCTCGAAACGCTTTAGCATCCCGGTTCTGATTAGTATCCCTTCTGGTATTAACCCCGCGATCTAATTCGGGATCCAGGACCGCGTTCCAGTCTCCCGCTAAAACTAACCGTCGAGACGAATTCATGAAAGGCTCGATTCGCCGAAAAAAGGAAACTAGCTCAGCATGGTTATTGGGCGCATAAACCCCAATAAAACGAAATGCCACATCCTTTACGGTAACATCTAGAACGAGTAATCTTCCCTCTGGATCTGCATAAATAGGGTCACACGACGCATCAAGAGTGCGCTTAACTAGCCAAGTAACCCCCCTTGCATGGGTATCATAATGTGCTGAATAGAGCTGAAAGTCTCTAAGGAGCACACCCTGATAATCACTAGGAATGAAGTGAGTTTCCTGTATACAACAAATATCCACACCAAGGCGTTGAAGGTCGCGTGCAACTCGAAGTTTACGAGAGGCGTCCCTCAACCCTCGGACATTTAAACTAGCTAATCTTAAGGAAGCCATCTTGAGTTACTTAGGGTTGAGAAACCTAATCAAACATAGACGGTGTCAAGACACCGACAGCTGTCCCCAATGATCCAGTGGTCATCTCAGTGGTGATAGACCCGTCAGGGGACAGACCGCCGATGTCTAGGGGGAAGGTTAGTTTAACTGCCCTATAAAGTGAAGGATGGAGTTTGATGGGGACCCGTCCAACACATCGTTTTCTAATTTCAATTAATTCGGTGTCGTTGAAATAGGCTGCTGGAGGATAAAGGTTGAAAGCAGAGTTTGCTTCCTCCAGCATAGTCCATAGTCCTTTGGCCTCCTCGCGTTTCCTGACAACTGTTAGTATGTGGTTTGTTTTAAAATTTTCAGGGTTAGTAATGTCTTTTTTTTGGTATGATTTGAAAGCGAGGAGGTTTCTGTAATCTTTCCTGCTATGGGATTTCATTATGGTCTCTACTTCTGCCGTTATTTTGCACACATCTTTCCCATTAAAGAAGGGTTGTTGTTTTTTTTTTCTTGATTCAGCCTCTACAGAGGGGCTTCTATGTCTTTTCTTATCTGAGGGGGGAGGAGGGGGCATGTCTGTTTTCATTGGAGAAGGGGGAGGGGTGTTCTTGGGCGTGTTGTTTGGCGAGCAGAATGGTGACGGTTTGGGGGTCTTTTTGGAGGGAGAACCTAGAGATGTCATTTTGGTGTCTCTATGGGGCAGAGGAGCTTTAGTAAGAGGGGGGGCTTTGCGAGGGTTTTGCTTTTCTTTTGAGGTCGGTTTTTCAGGGAAAAGGGATTCAGGGAACTCTTTCTCCTCCGATTTTCTCCTTTTCTCATCAAGAGTTTCTTTTAGTTTCAGTAGGGTTTTGTATTTATTGCCCCCTGGGTCTTTACTTGTTCTAATTTCAATTTTCTCTTCTTTAGAGAGGGACTTAGCATAAGTCTTGGGTGGGGATTTTTTTGAAAGAGGGATGAGTGTCCAGTTGTCCTTTTTGGGGGATTGTTGCTCTGAATTAAAAGTTTTTTCAAACTCCTCAGGTGTGATTTCTTTTTTCTCTTCTGCTGGTGTCTGGGAATTGTCCTTAGGTTCTACATAACCTATTTTCCGGTCATTTGTAGGGATAATTTTTACAGCTGGCTTCCTTTTGGGGCATGTGTAAGTGAGATGGCCGACTTCCCCACATATCCAACATGCTGGTCTTCTGCCTGCGACCACGATTGGCAGCTTCTCTACTCCAGCCTCCAGGTAGTAAGGTATTCGTAAAAATGCTTCTGCATTAAGCAGAATGTCAAAAGTCCATACTCCGTTATAGTGGTCTTCTTCTATTCCGGTTATGTCCCCAAACTTAAGTAGGAAAGCGGCTAGGTATTCCCCGGGGACAGCACCAGGAACTTCAAAAATGGACACTGTGGTTCTTCGCCTTCCTAAGTATTCCATTCTCAGAATGTACTCGTTGGTAATGATTTCTTTTTTTGTCATTGCTATGCATTCTTCTTCCGTCTTAAAAAGAGCTGCCCATGTGTTATATCCTTTGCATTTTGTAATCCGCTCAGCTCTTAAACCTGCTGATGAAATTAATTTGGTGACAACATCTTTCGTTGATCTAATTAGTTTTTTTGTTTTACGGTCTATTACAAATAGAGAAATAGTCCTCTTAGCAAATTCTTGTAACCGCGGTTGTTCCAACTTTATACCCGTTTCTGTCGTGAATTCCACACATTTCTTTGCGTCTTCGACAAATTTAACGACGTCGATTTTTACTTTTGGTGGTTTTGTCCATCCACCTAATGCCTCATCTTCCTTCACCTCAACCGTCGGCACACAGCTGGCAGCTGCCATGGCCGGCGTATAACAAGAGGAGAGAAAGATAACAGTCCAAAAAACAAAGAAAAAAAAAAAAGAGAAAAAAAAAAAAAAAGAATCCGGTAATTGAAAAAGTGGTGCCGGGGGAAGAAGAAGATAAGCAATAACAAATTTAACAAGGTGATAACAAAATAGTAACAATATAACGTGCAGAATAACAATATACGAACCAACAAATTTTGAGCGATAAAGACGTAGTCAGACGAAGGCTAAAGTTACTTCTCATGAAAGAGGAGAACTATTTATGGCACAATGGGAGATTCCATTGTGCACACATGGGCCAGTCTATTCCTTGGATTGTGATTGGCTGAATCACCTGATTGGATATGCTTGTACATAAATACAAGCCCTCAGTCCAGCTCAATCTGATGTCTGTCTTGTGCATGAGCTGAACCCTTGGTAAGTGTTGCTGCTATTATTGTTGTTGTGTGTTATTGACTAACACAGTTCTTTTGATTATTCTACATCTCTCCCCCCCCACGAGTAGGCTGGGTTGTGTGAGAGGTGTATCTCTCTTTTAGGCCTAGTTTGTTGTGTGGTAGTAACCTAGGAAGAGCTCGGGGAATCCTTGATCGAAAGCGTGGGGATATATGTGTGGTTTGTTGTTGGGGTTTGGTTGCTGTGTATGTGCTATTACAGGGAGATAGTGGGATATGCAATAATGTAGTATCGCTTGAGGGAATTGTTGGTCCTAGTGCTGCACTGCTGCACTTGGTATTGGGGTTGGTGTAGGCTTAAGTTCGCATTTTCTGAGGAAACGGCGGTTCCTAAGTGTGATCCTTCCGGATCCGTTAACCCTGATTCGGTATTGTCGATCTGGTAGGGAACTGATGATTTTGCCCGTTGTGTTCCATCTGCGATTGACTGGATTTTGGATGGCTACAGTGTCACCAGCTTGTAATGGTGGAAGGTTGTGGGTATATTTATTGTATCTTTCTACTGTTTTTGCATTGCGGTGGTGGAGCATTTCCTCGCGATGTTGTGCCGCTGACACCCATTCAGGATGAGGCTTGTAGAGGATTGGCTGTGATGGGATGGAGTCACGTAGTCGACGGTGAAGTAATAATTGGGCCGGTGATAGGCCAATGCTTTGGATTGGGGTATTCCGATACTGCAAGATGGCCCGGGCAACACTGTCATTGTCCAAGGAACCGTGGGGGCCTGTGTTTCCTTTCACAATCCTCTTTGCAGTTTTTACTGCAAGCTCTGCCCTGCCATTGGATTGGGGATACACAACAGAAGATAATCTGTGCCTAACACACCATGTTTTCAGGAATTCTTGGAACGTGCTGGAAGTGAAAGGTGGGCCGCCATCGGTGCTGAGTTCTTCTGGGGCACCATATGTTTGGAACAGTTGTCGGCATATGGACATCAATTTGGTTGTAGTAGTGTGACCTGATTCTAGGCGGTATAAAATTAGCCAACCAGTTAGCCTATCTGCGCAGGCAAGGTATGTGTGATCTCCAATATAAAAAATATCCATGACGATTTGTTGGAATGGCCACTCTGGGGATCGTGTTAGAATGATAGGTTCCCTTGGTTGACTAGGTGCGATGGTTGAGCATACCATGCAATTCGCTCTAATACTGCGGATTGATGCATCCATCCCTGGCCAGTACACCGATTCGTTGGCACGTGCTTTCATGCCGACTACTCCTTGGTGTGCAGAATGCAGGCAGTGTAGGACCTTTTTTCGTTGTGTTTTGGGGATGACGATCCTTCGATCCAACAATACTAGACCATTGTCAGTGCTAAGGCGGTGCCTCACCTCCCAATACTCACGGATTTCGGGCGCAGTGAGATTACGTGTTTTTGGGAAGCCTTGCTGTATTGTGTCTATTAATTTGTTATATTGTTGATCGCCACGACCTGCTGAACGAATTAGGTCTGGTGATATCATGGCTATATTACTGCTGTCTGCAAATGTTGCTATTAAGGCTGTTGACTCTGTTATGTTGCTTATGTTGTTCGACTCCAGTATATCCATTTGAGAGGGTTTTGTTGGAAATACATCGAGGAGGGCTTGCACCATCGCCACTGGGTGGCGGGAAACTGCATCAGGGCCTCTGTGCCACTTCCCGGGGCAATGCTGTATGGTAAATCTGTATCTCAGGGTCTTTTCCTTTAGTCTAAAGAGCCGGGGGTTTTGGATCTTGCTCAGATCACGATCGCCAAATATCCCCTTCAGCGGTTCATGGTCTGTGACCACTATGATGTTTGGAGAACCCATGACGAACATACGGCATTTCTCCAATGCCCATGCTATTGCTGCTGCCTCACCCTCTATTGGTGCGTATCTGCGCTCAGCATCCGTGCAAAATCTGCTGCCGGCATATATCAGATGCCAACCTTCGGAACAGCAGATTGGGGCTTTTTCCATGGTACATTGGCAATGTTTTTGTAGGAGTAGGAAGCCCATTCCTTCTTTGCTCCAATCTGGAGCAAGGCAAGTTGCTCTGTCTTTGTCAAATGTTGCTACCCCCTTCTGGACTAGGTGAATTATAACTCGCTTGGAATCTTTGAATGCGTCTTCAAGGTTTTGATTCCAAGCAAATTTGGAGTTTTGTTTGACGAGGTCCTGAAAAGGCACCATAACTGGACCCAGTGAATATGCCCAGGCTACTTGGTTGACAAGCCCAAACCATGATCTGGCATCAGTAATTGTCCTTGGGACTGGAAAATCCTGTATCGCTTGTATCATGGACTCAGAAGGGGTCACTCCTGAAGAAGTTATCTGGAGGCCTCCAAATTGTACGACATCCTGACAGAATTGGAATTTGTCGGTGTTGAGCACAATTCCATTCTTAGCACATTGGAGCAGAAAATCGAAGGTATGATAAAAGGCTCCCTCAATGCTAGAGTCATATAGCAGGGTATCGTCTACTATCTTCACCTTGCGTGGGATATCTTTTATTATTTCATCGTATCTGCGAGTGTAAGCATCCCCAGATGCGACATATCCTTGAGGCATCCTAAGATACATGTATCTTCCCCACTCAGTTATGAAGGTGGTTAATGGTTGAGATTCTTTGTCTAAGAGAATCGAGTGGTATCCATCAACAGCGTCTAGGACTGTTTTCTTTGTTCTAGGTGGCACTTGCAGTGCCAACTGGAATGGCGACCCAGTATGGTGGGTTTCTCGCTTGCATTGAGAGTTAAGGTGTTGGTAATCTATTGTTCTCCTTGGATTACCATTCTTTTTGGCAATTATTACCATAGTACTGCACCAATCAGTAGGCATACCCACGGGTACTGGAGCTATGATACCTTTTTCTACATCCTTCCAAAGGGCTTGTCTTACTGGTTCCTTGAAGTGGAAGGGTACAGGAATTGGGTTATGCCTGGCTTTAGGGATTGCTCCCTCTTTGAGGTGAATGTGGGCAGCTGGGCCGGACATGGCTGGAAATATCCCATCTTTGTTGAATGTCGTTTTGGCAAACTTTTCTAGGAGCCAGCTCTTAAGTTTGCCTATGTTATCTTCTGTTGCAGGAAAAGGGAGGTTTTTGGGGCGATTTGGCAATTGATCTACACACTTTTTAGACTCGGTGTCTACCTCTTCATGTACGTCTGCTAAAGGGTTTGGAAAATGTTTGTGCAATATTCCCACATCGATGCAGGCTGCTCTGCTGAGATAAAGCCGTTGTATGCCCTTGCATATGTAGAGGGCTTGTTTAGTTGTTTTCCCTCTGACCACAAACTCAACTGGTAGCCAACCCTGACACATGAGTGTGAAACCTCCAACTGTTCGTATGATCTTTCTTGATTGGATAAGACTAATCTCTGTGAGGCCCATTTTGATTAAATGCTTTGGTCCCCCAAGACAAATGGCGGCACCACTGTCAGGAAAAACCTTTAGCGTTGTACTACAACTCCTAGGGATATTAACAGCTCGTCTGGGATCTGGTTTTGGTGAGAATGGGATTACTGATGCATTTATTTCAGTTAAGAGATCACCTTCTGTAGTCATAATGGTGCCCCTCATTTGATCGAATGTGATATGGGCCATGAGTGTATTCATGGGAGCTTCTTGGTCTTCAAAACTCTTTATCACTGCCGGGCGATATTTCTTTGTCCGGCACACTGCTGAGAAATGGTTAAGTTTCCCACAAGTGTTGCACATTTGATTCCATGCCGGACATGTTAAATGGCGGGCACTTGTCCTTGGAGTACCGTGTTGGTGACTACCGCAGCCTATGCAGGTTTGACGGGGTTCTTTATCAGCAATGTTATCGTTGTGAGTAGCAGTAGAGCTAGTGCGAATATTGCCTCTGCTAGTCCGTACAGCACTTTGTTTTGTTTTTTTTGCGATACATTGACATCCGGACTGTAGCTATGTCTGAGGTATCAGTAATTGCGGTTTGGTCCTGTAGTGCAGACTCAAATGCCTCAGCATGACAAATATTTTGGTTGAGAGTTTTTAGCAACCCGGCTTTTGCCAGTAGATCGGTCTGAAGCATATCATTCGATATCCCTTTGATAAATTGGTCCTTGATGTAAATGTTGGACAGGTCGTGATCGCAGTTGGGGCATGAAAAATTACAGTCTATGGCCGTGGACCTAAGACGAACAAGGTATTGTTGGATGGGTTCATCTTCATGCTGTGATATAGCTGCAAATGTCATCCGATGGACCATGGGATTTGATTTTTGAGTTACCAATGCTTCTGTCATCTCTAGCAGCTTGTCTGGGTTGGTGGTGAAGAACTTAGGGTACGTATTTATGATTGCGTTTTGAACGGATTCATCAGCGCAACTGTATAACTGGGTATTGGCCTGAGAAGTTGGCATGTCCGTTATTCTGGTGAATACTTCCCAGTCAATCCGAAATTTTCTGAATTGTTGAGGGGTCATTTCGAGATGAAGTTGGGGAGGCCTGGCAGCTGGTGCCTTAGCATAGGTGGTCTGGGTAGCGGGTTCCAAAAGAGTATTTCTAACAAGTCGTAGCCAAGATGACAAAGACTAAAGTTACTTCTCATGAAAGAGGAGAACTATTTATGGCACAATGGGAGATTCCATTGTGCACACATGGGCCAGTCTATTCCTTGGATTGTGATTGGCTGAATCACCTGATTGGATATGCTTGTACATAAATACAAGCCCTCAGTCCAGCTCAATCTGATGTCTGTCTTGTGCATGAGCTGAACCCTTGGTAAGTGTTGCTGCTATTATTGTTGTTGTGTGTTATTGACTAACAGTTCTTTTGATTATTCTACAGTGAGGAAAATCTAGCCCCCCCCCAAAAAAAAGGGGTACTCTAGATAATAACAAAACATTAAAATTGCCTCAGTCTCGTAAGATTTCTTCTCTACTGAACGAGGAAAAAAAACGGTGAAGTGTAGTTCACCTTCTGTTTCTCTCCCCCTCTCTCAATATCGCTCTCTATCCATCTCTCCCTTTCCCTCTCTCAATCTATCTTTCTCTCTATATCACCCTCTCCATCTCTCTTTGAGCCCCTTTCTCTCTCTAACTCCCTCTATCTCTCTCCTTTCCCCTGTTTCATCCCTCTCTGTTTCTAACTCTCCCCCTCTCTCTGTTTATCTATCAATCCCTTTATCTCTCTCTATCTCTTTCTCTTTCTCTATTTTCCTCTCACTTTCTCTTTTCTATCTATATATCTTCCTCTCTATCTGTCCATCTCTAATCCCTCATCCTATTTTAGTCTCCTAAATTAATTACAGTGAATAAGGCATTGTCAAAACATGGATAAATCCTATTTTAGTCACCTAATTTACTGACTGTGAAAATAGAAGTTATTTGGAAATTACTGCTACCTTGAACAGCACCAGAAGTAACTGGTAAAACCTTTCTAATTAAATTGATGTTGGTAGCCATTTGGTAACAAAATGACATAGCCTTAGCCCTTGCTGCATGAGGAATACCTGCGACCTTGCTGCCAAGTAGAAGAATTATTTATTCTACTTTAAAACATTCAATTTTTCAAAAATCTCATGTTCGACATCTCCAAAACATCCAATATGGGGAAAATATTGCAGAAATGCAAACTTATTGTTTAGGATGAATGCACAATGGTACGCAAAAAATCACTTGAGGCTCTTGGTCGATCCTTGCAAGATTTGCGTGGCAATTTCAGACCATTCGGGAATGCAGTAATATTGCTTGCAGGAGATTTCAGACAAATGTTACCTGTTATTCTTCAATCAACACCAGCAGATGAAATAAATGCTTGCCTCAAATACTCTACTTTTTTGTTCCATGTGAAGACATTAAACTTAACTCAAAATATGCATGTACAGTTGCAGACTGTTCGATCCGCACAAAAACTTTTGCATCGCTTGTGGGAAATTGGGTACGAAAAAGTGCCAGCTGGTCAGAGTTAAGGGCAAAATTCTTTGACTTGTAATTTCTGTAATTTTATTTCATCAAAAGAATAGTTAGTTTAAAAGGTTTTTGCAGATATTCAAATTATAAAAATTCCATTTGACTGAGTGAATGAGCTATTCTTGCAGGTCAATACAAAGATGCCCATGAACTTAACGCTATAATTAAATGTAAAATTCCAAGTGAGGTAGTCAAATACAAATCCATTAACACTGTTGTGAAAGCAGATAAAGTGGTTAATTATCCAACAGCTATATTTGCCAGGGATGCCACCGCATGTATTGCAACTGAAATTTGGTGTACTAATTATCATGTTGTGAAATATAAATCAATCCAAGCTTTGCAATGGCACATAGCTTGCAGTATAAAAAAAAATAACAAACAATATCATAGAAACAACAATCTTAACAGGACCTTTCACAGATGAATATATCTTCATTCCATGCATTCCTATGATTCCACCGGATACATCATTACACTTTAGCAAATTGCACTTTCCAATTTTATTGTCATTTGCAATAACCATCAACAAAGCACAGGGAACAATCTTTACAATTGTGGGCCTTACAGTTACACACTGACTGTTTTTTCACATGGATAATTTATGTTACATATTCAAGAGTCACCAAACCGGAAAATCTCTATATCAGCTAATAAAATGGAACAACAAAAACTGTGTACCCATGCAAAATGGAAATTTAAACCTATAAGAAACATGCTTTTTCTCATTTTGGAACTTTTTCCATTGCGCCAATTTGAGCCACAGCAACGCGTGGCAGGGTACAGCTAGTATATATATATATATATATATATATATATATATATATATATATATATATATATATATATATATATTGTAGATTTTGGTGTTCTAAAAACGAATCTGAAAACTCTTCATTCGCATTCCAGGTCTGAGCTTGCCTACTTCGCTAATTTTTTTTTTTTTTTTGTGATCGCACTGGCATTCACTGCTATTTTTTGAAATAAAAGTTGTAATGATTTATTTTTAATTATTTATTTTTTGGGGGGTGGGGAGGTTTTTCCAGTGCTCAATATCCGGAGAATAGTTTCTTCTCTTTGTATCCCTTCTGATGAAATATCTGGTGGAGAGGGTATCACGTATCTCTTCTTTTTTAGGACGATTACATTTACATGTTTTTATCCGTTATTTTATTTTGGAAATTGTTGTGGGGGGTATCCACGTTGCCCAGGATGAAAATGATTAGAATTGCAGGTGTGTTTCAAACGGAACTTCCTGTCAACCCATGGGTACCCATGCTAGTATTTTATATTTTAGGATACATTTCTTTTCTGCAACCCACTAAGTTTTGTGTGTGTGGATAGCGGGGAAAGAAGGTAAATTCAACTGTGAATCATCCAAGCAATTAAAGAAGTTCGATGATATCCACAATGAAGAAAATGCTATCACAGGTGTGGAGAGATTATCATAAAATCCCCCACCCACCCCCAAAAATCAATAAGTCCAAAGAAATTGTAGTTCGATGAGTGACTGGGAAATAATGAAATCCAAAATGACAGCTTGAAATAAAATAAAATAAAGGTTCAAAGAGTATTAAAAAAATCGCCAGAATACCAATGCCGTTTATTTTGTTTTATTCCATCTGAATGGACCAGATGCGATTGCAAGTTGCATTATAATGATTACTGAACACTCATTACCTGAAAGTTTCATCTCTCTGTTGCAGATATTGACGGTGTAAAACTCTAAGAAAACAATCTCTCTCATGGACGTGCATTAGAAACAGAGATGCGTCATTGAATTTCTCCATGCAGAAAATAATTAACCGATCAACATTCACCGGCGCCTGTTGAACGTTTACGAAGCTGAAGCAGTTGATGTCAGCATAGTTAGGAGATGGGTTCATCAATTTCAGAGTGGCGAAAGAGATGTAATTGACAAAGCACGACCAAGGCATCAAAAGAGGCTGGCAAAAGTACATTGAGAATGGTGGTGACTATGTAGAAAAATAAATTCTGGAGCACAAAAGGTCGCTCATTTTGATGGTACCACACCCGTCTTGGTAGCTCTTTAAGATTTTAGTTTTTGAGTAAAATAAAATAAGAGACGTTACTTTTTGGAACGACCCTCAACGTATATTGTTGTTTTTAGGGAACCAATTTATGAATAAATAAATAAAATTACTAGCTATTTTTTTTTAAATCCACTTCCAAGCAAGTAAAAAAAAATAGTTCAAATATAAAAATTTAATGAGAAGATTATTCATATTTGGGTTCCAGATTCTTGTTTTGACTTTACGGATTAATACTCCATTGACTGGCGTGATAATTAGTTGATTTTTATTTGTTTCTTGGTTAAGGATTTTTCATTATTCCTTGTTTGAATATTGTAATTTATTCAATCTATATATATAAAAATGTAATTCTTGGTTCGTTCAAAGTCCATAAAACCATATTTCTACATTATCAATTTAATTGAAATTTTCAAAAAAATTTATGTGTAAAGTCAAGGAATGTTTGCATGTAATTAAGATCGTTAAGATCGCAAATTATAAAAATATATTAAATAAAATAAAAATATTTTTCGTAACTGCGAGACTGTCCACCATATTTCATTTCCGGTAGAAATGAGCCTTTCATGTGCACCACAGATTGACGACTTTCGAATTACAACATTTAACTATCTAATTAATAGATGGGTAAAAAAAAAATTCCTTATTTTTAAAATTATATATATATATATATATATATATATATATATATATATATATATATATATATATATATATATTGTACTTTAACCTTACAATTGAATAAAACACACATATAAAACTTTAATTAAACTTGGAAATACGATTTAAAAAATAGCACGGATCGGTAAGTGCACTAGCACCATTTGTTTATCTTAATTTTTTATTTTTAAAAGCCTACCTAAAATAAATTTGTCTAATTCTTAATTTCTTATTTTATTGGGGGGGGGGGGGAGGTAAATATGAAGAGTTACTCCACCCTCGAAAATTCCTGTAAAATTACCACCTTAGTAGGTTTTCGGGGCCGCTGAAAACGAAAATAACGTTTATAATTAAGGCAAACGAGTAGTTTCCAAGATATGAAGAAATGTTAGTTTAAAAAAGTGGAGGATCACTTTTCCATAATAATTTAACGTAAAATGATTACCCACTTTGTGGTCACGATTTTTTTTGGGGGGGGACTTTCTTTCTACCCTTGGAAAATCCTTTAAAATTACCTGTTTAAATTGCAAAATGCAAAAGAAATCAAACAAAAAACTTTTTAACCAAGAAACAGAAAAAATTTAAAAAATAGCATCTATTTTTTTCTATCGAATTCATTTGTTGTTTTTATTGAAAACTATTTTCTCCCGGACTTTTGATAAAATTTTCCATGAAGGGCCGTGTGTCTCATGTTCGTATATAAAAAAAAAAAAAATTTTAAGATTTCGGTGTGCTAAAAACGAATCTGCAAACCGTTTCCATCGCAAAAAAATAGTTTTTATGATATGAAGAAATTACTTTTTCGAAAAGTAGGCGATCACTTTTCCATGTAAATTTAACTTAAAATAAGCACCCACTTTCTAGCCACCTGAGAGGGGGGTGGATTTTTTCCCATGTTTATTGCCTAAACAGCTTCCGTTTATGCTCGCGTGTAGCATAAACGAAGGCTACGGCTGTGAAATGGGAAATAGTCCCAGAGTCCAGGGGTTATTACCATGCAAAAGAAATCAAACAAAAAAACTTTTTAGCCAAGAAACACACAGAAAAATGCCCCTCTCTCAGGTGGTCAGAAAGTGGGTGCTCATTCTAAGTTAAATTTGCATTGAAAAGTGATCACCCACTTTTCGAAAAAGTAATTTCTTCATATGAAAACTTTCTTTTTGCAACGAAAACGGTTTGCAGATTCGTTTTTAGTACACTGAAATTTACAATAAAATATTTCGTTATATACGAACATGAGACGGGCCTTAAAGTAAAATAATACCGGATTTGGGGGGCAGATTTGCCGTTTAATTGTACAAATATCCTCAAACCAGGTAATTACTAAAAGGGACTCTTAAAAGTCGTCACCTGTATCGAGCAAAAGTTTAAAACCACGTCACAGTAACATATATTGAGTGAGTTCCTAACAGTATTTTGTATAGTTTTTCAGTTTAAACTCATTTTCTCAAAATTTCCCCAAACTTAACGTGTTCGATACAGTCTGCCGCCATTTGTATTTTTAAAATATACCGATAAACACTGTATGTTTTTGAACCGATTAAACATTATACATTACATAAAAACACTACAATCTTATCCAGTTAGGTAGAACATTTACTTTTCTTGCCTTTGATAAAATTTATTTGTTATATATTTATTTTTTGTCAATTTCTTTGTATCTGTGTTTAGTAATACAAACCCTTTTCATTTAATGTAACGTTTAGTCGGCTCAAAAAACAGTGTTTATCGGTGTATTTGAAAGATACAAATAGTGGCGGACACTGTTGATTACGTTAAGTTTGAGAAAGTGAGTTAAAACTAAAAAACTATACAAAATACTGTCACAAACCCACCGATTATGTCAGCCTATGTCATGGTAACATATATTCGGTGGGGTTTTGACACTGTATTTTATAGTTTTTAGTTTTCAACTTACTTTCCCAAACTTAACGTATTCAACAGAGTCTGCAACCATTTCTGTTTTTCGAGCCGATTAAACATTTTACATTACATAAAAAAACTAAACAATTATCCAGCTAGCTAGAAACATAACTTACCTTACCTTTGCTTCATTTATTTGTTTTTGGACAACTTTTTCGAATCTGTGTATAGTAACCCCCCCCCCATCACTCAAATATCAATTACTAACTAACATTTTTGTATACAGAAAACAAAAAAACAAAAAACATTTAGCTGTTTCAACATTTTTGCTACGTTCAGCTTTATCCACTGATTGTTGGTCGAGCCCAAGCCATGATTGACGGTAATCCCGAGGATCAGGATCCAATTCTGCAAGAGTACCATTTTTTTTCATTTTCGCCTTTTTTATTTTACTTTTTGGAATGGATTGCTGTACTAAGAATATAAGAAACATGCATTTTCTCTTTTTATTAGAATTTTCCATTACACCAAATTGAGCCACAACAACGCGTGGCAGGATACAGCTTGTCTATATATATAAAAATGAAACGTCTGGTTTGTTCAACTTAACTAAACTAGAAAACTACAAGTCTGTTTTTCGTTATATTTTGCAACAGTGATTGTATCTAACCCAACTGTGTTTTTAAATATTAAAAAGTAAAAAATATTACCATATTAAAAAACTTTTTTTGATATTGTTACTTTCTGTTCCGATTTCAGCTGAGGCTATTTACCGGAAATACTTCCGGTTTATACTGAATCTGCTTTTTGCTTTCATTATTCTGATTATTCAGTGACATTTCATATCGATAAGTATACTATTAATCCTGTTTTGTTTTGTTTTTATAGAAAAAATTGCATTAATTCGTTGTTTTTTTCCTTCCTGCATTTTCTTTATGTGTTTTTCCCTGGCATAAAAAAATAATAATGATAAAAAAAAACTACTCGCCGGGATTCGGCAATATATATACACCAGTTTTGTTTGTTGTTTAAATACTTGCAAAAAAAAAAAATACACAAAAAAGTTTGTTTCACTTTTTCTAAACTATAAAAAAAAATACTTTTACAAGAAAGTTGCTGGTTAATTTTTACAACTGGCTCCAGCGAATTATAAACACCCTAAACTCCCCATGTTAAAAATGGCTTTCGGATTAAACACCCCCCAAACCTCGAAAGTCGTTCTTAACATGGGGAGGTTGGGGGGGGAGTTATTCCGAAAGCCATTTTTAACATGGGGATGTTGGGGTGTTTATAATATGGTGGGGCAAGTTGTAAAATTAACGACATTGCTATTATTTATTCTAAAAATTGCTTAAAAGTTATTTATTTGACAAAAAAGTTGACATTTTCTACAACCATTTTAATAAGAAATACAAATGAACAGTAGATTTTTTGTGTTTTTTTCTGTTGATATTTTGTTTCTACATTTAAAATTTTACTTTATAATTTCTTTTACATAGACTTGTTATTATTACATCGGCAACACTCGGCTTTATCTGGCTGTTGACGTCATGCACCGGTGAAAGTCGAACGCTGAGAAAATAATTACACAACACTTAAAATTTAATTCATTGTGGTTTGTTCAAGCATTCCTTTGGAAAATCTATATATCTATAAAAGTGAACGTGTCTGTGTGTGTGTCTGTGTACATTTCCCTATGCAATAACTCTGTCAACTTTTAGTCTACAGACTCGAAATTTGATATACAAGGTACTGAGATTTGGGAAAATCGATGTGATCGGTTTTTGGCCAGAAATTTGGCGATTAGTGGGTCAAAGTTCAACAATTTGACTTTTGAGAACTCTACCAAACTCCTCCGACAATTTGGCGTCTACGCACTTGAAATTTTAGACATAGGTTCCTTGGACATGGATCTAACTTAATAACTTAATTTGAACCCAAAACAATAAATTTTAAGGGATCATAATAGAGTTCAAAGGTTAAAAAAAAATTGACCTCTGCGGTCTCTTCCAAATTACTCAGACAATTTCTAAACATTTGAAATTTTACATAAAGGGTATTCAGAGATAGGGCAAGCCTTTTCATCAGTTTGGGTCGAAAATTTTTAGTTACCAATATGTAAATGTATGTATGTATGTCTGTTTGCATGTCTGCCTTAAACTTTCAATAGAGGCGACGGATTTTATCAAGATCAGTATCGTTTTAAAGTTCGACCTTTCATATGACAAATATCGAAAAATTGGCTAAAAACATTAATATCTTCCCTTTCAACTAGGCACTTTTTTACAGGGGGGGTCACTTTTTTCGTCGATATTTTTTAAAGTTATCTTCTCCTTTAGATTGTCTAGCCTTAATTTTAAAAAATGTCGCTTCCGGTTTAGCGGTGGTCGTAACAGCATAAACGTTAGGTTTTACCCCATTCTTTTCCTCCTTTGCGGTACAGGTTCGAGCCTGCCTTCCTACTACCACTATTTTTTTTTTTTGCTCAACATACACATCCAAACACCTGGGCAACGTCGGACTGAAATGCTAGTAAATATTTAAAATAAAGTGGCGCTTATGCAGTTATGTTACCATGCTATTTTTTAAAAAAGTATTTTCATGTTAAATTCAAGTTTTACAATATCTTTTTATTTATTAAGTTGTTAGGTGAAAGTACAGATAACCCGGTCGGTTTCTAATGTGTGGAAAATCTAGCTCCTGAAAAAAATATAGTAAAAAAAATAAAAATTGATTCAGTCTCGAAAGATTTCTCCTCTACTGATCAACGAAAAAACGGTGAAGTATAGTTCACCCTCTGTTTCTCTCCCCCTCTCTGTCTTCCTCTCTTGATATCTCTCTCCATCCATCTCTCCCTCTCTTTCTTTCTATATCACCCTCTCCATCTCTCTTTGAGCCCCTTTTTCTAACTCCCTCTATCCACTTCTCTCCTTTCCTCTGTCTCGCTCCCTCTCTGTTTTTAACTCTTCCCTCTCTCTGTCTATCTCTCAATCCCTCTATCTCTCTATATCTCCTTCTCTATTTCTCTCTCACTTTCTCTTTTCTATCTATATATCTTCCTCTCTATCCGTCCATGTCTAACCCCTCATCCTATTTTAGTCTACTGAATTAATTACAGTGAATAAGGCATTGTCAAAATATGGATAAATCCTATTTTAGTCACCTAATTTACTTACTTTGAGATTAGAAGTTATTTGGCAATTACTGCTACTTTGAGCAGCACCAGAAGTAACTGGTAAAACCTTTCTAATTAAATTGATTTTTACAGCCATTCGATGACAAAATGACATAGCCTTAGCCCTTGCTGCATGCGGAATACCTGTGACCTTGCTACCAAGTAGAAGAACTACTTTTTTTACTTTGAAACTACTATTAAACATTCAATTTTTCAATAATCTCATGTTCAACACCGCCAAAACATCCAGTATGGGGAAAAATATTGCAAAAATGCACACTTATTGTTTGGGATGAATGCACAATGTCACGCAAAAAATCACTTGAGGCTCTTGGTCGATCCTTGCAAGATTTGCGTGGCAATGCCAGACCATTTGGGAATGCAGTAACATTGCTTGCAGGAGATTTCAGGCAAATGTTACCTGCAATTCCTCAATCAACATCAGCAGATAAAATAAATGCTTGCCTCAAATACTCTACTTTTTGGTGCTATGTGAAGACAAATATGCGAGTCCAGTTGCAAAATGCTCGATCCGCACAGAATTTTTTGCATTACTTGTGGAAAATTGAGTAAGGAAAAGTGCCGGTTGCTCCAAGTTAAGGGCAAAATTCTTTGACTCTTAACTTCTGTAATTTAGTTACATCAAAGGAAGAGTTGATAAAAAAGGTTTTTCCAGATATTCAAATTAATTATATGAATTCCACTTGGCTGAGTGAACGAGCTATTCTTGTAGATGTCCATGAACTTAACGCTATTATTCAGCTTCAAATTCCAAGTGAGGTAGTCACATACAAATCCATTGACACTTTTGTGGAAAACGATAAAATGGTTAATTATCCAACAGTTAGATTTGCCAGGGATGCCACCGCATGTATTGCAACTGAAATTTGGTGTGCTAATTATCATGTTGTGAAATATAAACCAATCCAAGCTTTGCAATGGCACATAGCTTGCATTAAAAAAAAATTAACAAAATATCATAGAAACAACAATCATAACAGGAGCTTTCACAGGTGAATATATCTTCATTTCACGCATTCCTATGATTCCACCGGATACGCTGTTGCACTTTAGGAAATTGCACTTTTCAATTTGATTATCGTTTGCAATCACCGTCAACTCAGGGAACAATCTTTACAATTGTGTGGTTTACATCTACACACTGACTGTTTTCTCACATGAACAATTTATGTTGTGTGTTCAAGAGTCGGCAAACCAGAAAACCCCTATATCAGCTTAGAAAATGGAACAACAAAAACTGTGTACCCATACGTACTAGGAAATTAAACCTATAAGAAACATGCATTTTCTTATTTTGGAATTTTTTCCATTGTGCCAATTTGAGCCACAGCAATGCGTGGCAGGGTACAGCTAGTTATATATATATATATATATATATATATATATATATATATATATATATATATATATATATTACATGCATAAAAGTATACCTATGGACATGAGTGTTTCTGGCTTTTAGCCTTTATCAGCACAGGTCAGGATCGAACTCATGACATCATATATATATAACTTTGCCTTATAAATAACTATTTAAATTCTTTGTTTTTCAGGAGTGTGACTCGTCTGGTTTTTCTGAGCCAGAGAAAGAGAAGGACAAAATCTTGGATAACATTCTGGAAACTCTTAAGAAATTTCTAGAATGGTTCTTCAGGTGTATCACCTGCGGTTGTTGCTATGGCAACACGGCAAAACCCAATTTTATGGGTACTGTGAGTGACAATGAGCCATCGGAAATGGAAAAGGAAGCCTTGGCTAATCTTCTTTACTATTTGGAAACAGGTAAGAATTTTTTTTTTAATTAACGAGTCATCATTTACTATGGCCAAAAGCCACTCGAGGATAAAGTTTAATGAGATTCTCAGTTGGATAATGAACAATACTATGAGATGATTGAAAATGATGAGCAGAAATGGATAGAATTAAATTACTTAAGAAGACAATGCAACAAGTATTTGTTGACTTTTGACTTGAAGATGACTATATTGTAGTCGACATGGAAGTAGTTCCATCGTAGTTTGCTCCACAGATGGGAGATTTTTTGGAAACTGTTTTGTTTTAGATGCAGAGAGGTCAATTATTTACTACACATGTAAAATCAAGTCACTGACAGCATCTCCTATTTCCATACCAGTGTGCATATGTTGTCATAAATGATGGCATGCTGTTTTCATTGTTTACCTTGCCAAAATTTCACAGAAAACACTCGACTAGCTACAACCACTATCAACAATTTCCCTCACTCTCTATTTGTGCCTAAATCTAAATGCAGATTTCATTAACAAAGCTTTTTTCTTAGAACTGCCCGCCTGTGGAGCACTGTTCTACTGACCTGCTTCCGGGCTGACTACAATGTAAGGCTTCACGTTCAATGTAAACAAGTTCTTATTGAGAAGTTCGCTTAAATAATCCAAATTTAGTTTTTATAATTAAAGTCACTTGAAAAAAAAAGTCTTGTTTACAAAAGATAACAATACCTCAGTTGCTGCTGGTTGATGCTAGCAATGTTTTTTAATCTGTTATGAGTAACAAAATAGCTATTTATATTATGGGTAACAAAATAGCTATTTATATTATGGGTAACAAAATAGCTATTTATATTATGGGTAACAAAATAGCTATTTATATTATGGGTAACAAAATAGCTATTTATATTATGGGTAACAAAATAGCTATTTATATTATGGGTAACAAAATAGCTATTTATACTATGGGTAACAAAATAGCTATTTATACTATGGGTAACAAAATAGCTATTTATATTATGGGTAACAAAATAGCTATTTATATTATGGGTAATAAAATAGCTATTTATACTATGGGTAACAAAATAGCTATTTATATTATGGGTAACAAAATAGCTATTTATATTATGGGTAACAAAATAGCTATTTATATTATGGGTAACAAAATAGCTATTTATATTATGGGTAACAAAATAGCTATTTATATTATGGGTAACAAAATAGCTATTTATATTATGGGTAACAAAATAGCTATTTATATTATGGGTAACAAAATAGCTATTTATATTATGGGTAACAAAATAGCTATTTATATTATGGGTAACAAAATAGCTATTTATATTATGGGTAACAAAATAGCTATTTATATTATGGGTAACAAAATAGCTATTTATACTATGGGTAACAAAATAGCTATTTATATTATGGGTAACAAAATAGCTATTTATATTATGGGTAACAAAATAGCTATTTATATTATGGGTAACAAAATAGCTATTTATATTATGGGTAACAAAATAGCTATTTATATTATGGGTAACAAAATAGCTATTTATATTATGGGTAACAAAATAGCTATTTATATTATGGGTAACAAAATAGCTATTTATACTATGGGTAACAAAATAGCTATTTATATTATGGGTAACAAAATAGCTATTTATATTATGGGTAACAAAATAGCTATTTATATTATGGGTAACAAAATAGCTATTTATATTATGGGTAACAAAATAGCTATTTATATTATGGGTAACAAAATAGCTATTTATACTATGGGTAACAAAATAGCTATTTATATTATGGGTAACAAAATAGCTATTTATATTATGGGTAACAAAATAGCTATTTATATTATGGGTAACAAAATAGCTATTTATATTATGGGTAACAAAATAGCTATTTATATTATGGGTAACAAAATAGCTATTTATATTATGGGTAACAAAATAGCTATTTATATTATGGGTAACAAAATAGCTATTTATATTATGGGTAACAAAATAGCTATTTATATTATGGGTAACAAAATAGCTATTTATACTATGGGTAACAAAATAGCTATTTATATTATGGGTAACAAAATAGCTATTTATATTATGGGTAACAAAATAGCTATTTATATTATGGGTAACAAAATAGCTATTTATATTATGGGTAACAAAATAGCTATTTATATTATGGGTAACAAAATAGCTATTTATATTATGGGTAACAAAATAGCTATTTATATTATGGGTAACAAAATAGCTATTTATACTATGGGTAACAAAATAGCTATTTATATTATGGGTAACAAAATAGCTATTTATATTATGGGTAACAAAATAGCTATTTATATTATGGGTAACAAAATAGCTATTTATATTATGGGTAACAAAATAGCTATTTATATTATGGGTAACAAAATAGCTATTTATATTATGGGTAACAAAATAGCTATTTATATTATGGGTAACAAAATAGCTATTTATATTATGGGTAACAAAATAGCTATTTATATTATGGGTAACAAAATAGCTATTTATACTATGGGTAACAAAATAGCTATTTATATTATGGGTAACAAAATAGCTATTTATATTATGGGTAACAAAATAGCTATTTATATTATGGGTAACAAAATAGCTATTTATATTATGGGTAACAAAATAGCTATTTATATTATGGGTAACAAAATAGCTATTTATACTATGGGTAACAAAATAGCTATTTATATTATGGGTAACAAAATAGCTATTTATATTATGGGTAACAAAATAGCTATTTATATTATGGGTAACAAAATAGCTATTTATATTATGGGTAACAAAATAGCTATTTATATTATGGGTAACAAAATAGCTATTTATATTATGGGTAACAAAATAGCTATTTATATTATGGGTAACAAAATAGCTATTTATATTATGGGTAACAAAATAGCTATTTATATTATGGGTAACAAAATAGCTATTTATATTATGGGTAACAAAATAGCTATTTATATTGAGAAATATTGAAACAGAGATAAAATATGCATTATCATATACTAGCAGTAACTACCTGGCGTTGCGCGGAATCCAGTGAAGTCATTTTATTTATTGTTGCCCGGTGGTAGCGTACCCCCCTTTCCCACGTAAAAAAATTAAAGTACAGTTGGTTGTTGTTGTAGCCCAACCATCAACCTCTTCATGTTAAGAACGACATTCGGAATGGACCCCCCTACCTATGTTAAGAATGGCTTTCGAAATAGACACCATATTTTGTGAGTGTGGGTGTGATTGACAAGTAATTAGCTTGAAATGTAAGGTATGTAATAATCAAAAACAATTTATTTAGCTTTGTGAACTATTTGCGTAAAATTAAAAAAAAAAAATCAAAATCCAATAATAGTTATAATAGATTAAAGTACACACAAATAGTTTTAAACTTCAATGGTATTTTGCATTATGACGTATTTGTGTGTAAAAATAAAAAAGTAAAGATTTTATAATAATTAATGTCCGTGTGAGGCCACCAGAAAGAAAAAATCTATAAAAAGTAAGTAAACCCCTATAAAAGAAAAATGCGAATGGCAGCAATTACCGGTTTGAGCGCAAAAATATAAAAGGAATAAAAAAAATTAACCTGCATTAGCAAGGCGCAAATGTATGACGCCAGAAGGAAAAAAGATGTAGACAAAAACAAAGAAACATGGTTAATCGAGTGGTGGGCCATGGTGAAAGTATGACGTTTAAAACTTAAAAGAAAACATTTAAACCTAACGGGGGGCACATGAATGAAATGATGTCAAAGCTCTCTCTCTCTCTCTCTCTCTCTCTCTCTCTCTCTCTCTCTCTCTGTATCTGTTTCTATCTGTCTCTATCTATCTCTGTCTCTCTATCTGTGTGTGTGTGTGTGTGTGTGTGTGTGTGTGTGTGTGTGTGTTTGATTCCTGAATTACTTTCAGGCCTTCGAAATAACAACGATAAAATGTAACAGAGCACCATTATGATGATTTCTCTCTCTCTGTCTGTCTCTCTCTCTTTCTATCTTTCTCTCTCTCTCTCTATCTCTTGCTCTATCTCTGTCTTTCTCTCTATCTCTCTCCCTGTTTCTTTCTACCTTTCTATCTCTTGCTCTATCTCTTGCTCTATCTCTGTCTCTCTCTCTATGTATAGCTCTCTCTCTCTCTGTGTGTGCGTGTGTGATTTAACGGTATGCTGGTGTGCAGAAAAAGAAAAAAAAACAATTGATCTGTTTCCCATTAAAAGAATTGCAAGATGAATAATGTACGGACATTTTTTGTAAAAGTATAGTGTGTTCAAAAAGGAAAGGTAATGGTATGTACATGAGTTCGCGAGATAGTTACAAAGGAAGATTGGGCAGTGTATGTGTAATGTGAATAATATTTCCCGGTGTTGAGTGGGGTCAGTGGGAGGACTTTTGTAACAGATGGGAAAATATAAACTACTTCCTCAATAGTGTTGATGGAGCTCCTAGGATGGATTGTATGATTTTATTAAATATACATACAAATAAATATGTATGAAACGGCATTCTACAGTTACATAAGATGGTGGATAATAGTTTAGACATATTAAATTTGTATGTGACATCTGTTCTTGCAAACATACAGTAATTTTGTCCAGAGAGGAATTTCTGCAAACAAAATATTATATATAGGATTTATATTTATTTTCACATTCTTTACTTATACAGAAAAAGAAAAGAAAAATGAATATTAGGTAACATTTCTTATATTTTCCCATTAAATATGTAAGTTATTTCCATTGTTGATTTTGATTTTTCGATTGTTATTAAAATAATATTTCATATTATCAATTTTCTTTGCCGAGCTAAATAAGTTTTAAAGATAAATTGCTGATAAATGCTTTACTATATTACCAATAACGTGGCACAACAATAACAAATGAAAATTGGTTAGTCAGAAGTAAGTGTTGATTTGTCAGCTTAAATGCTTTTTGGATCTTACCTGAAAGTCCCACAAGGTAACTTATATATATATATATATATATATATATATATATATATATATATATATATATATATATATATATATATATACAAAAAACCTCTGGCCTTGAAGGAGGGGAGACAAAATCTTGCTGCTATAGTTTCAAATGATCTGAAATAAAAGCAAAGGGAAACTTGATTCCAAATATTTTTCAGATGTTATATCTCCTCTCTTTTGGAAATAAGGTACGATTATGGATATTTCCAGTTCAAATAATCCTTATACACTGTGAAATTTACTTTATGTGTGAAAACCAAAGAGGGGAGGTATAACATAAGAGAAATATTTGGAATCAAGTCTCCACTTGCTGTTATTTCAGATCATTTGAAACCATAGCAGCAAGTTTTAGTCTCCCCTCTATCAAGGCCAAAGACTTTGTGGAAATATCAGATATTTTTTTAGTTCATATACAAAACTAGGAAAATAAACGACTATGATTGAAGTATTGGTAAAGGTGCAGTATATTTCCACCCACGAAAAATCCTTTAAAATTACCACTATTAAAGGTTTTTGAGAGTGCTGAAAACGAAAATAACAGTAAAAATCCCAGGAAACGAGTAGTTTTCAAGATATAAAGAAATTATAAAGTGAGGACCACTTTTTTATATTAATTTAACGTAAAATGAGCATCCAACTCATAGCTAAGGTGGTCATAAAGTAGGTGCTTATTTTACGTTAAATTAATATAGAAAAATAATCCCCCACTTCTTGAAACAGTAATGTATGACCTTAAAGGTAAATGTCACATAGCTCACTACACAATTCAGGTCATTATCTTTCCAACGAGTTTTTATTTGTTTAATTCTGATCAGTAGTTGCTGAGATTTCGAACTTATAAAATTGCCAAAAAAGTGATATATCTATATATCTATACTCATCGCCAAATTGAATATTGAAATGCTCATATCTTTGATTATATGGGCCGAAATTACATGAAAATTTGCATGCTTTTAGAAGATTATAATACTATTGTACGGTTATAGTTTTATGACAATTGATTAAAAAGAACCTATATTTTCAAACCAATAACATATGCCCAAATTAGCATACATCTCTCTCTCTCTCTCTCTCTCTCTCTCTCTCTCTCTCTATATATATATATATATATATATATATATATATATATATATATATATATATATATATATATATATATATATAGTGTCCTAGCAAGCCAACTTTAGTTTTGCTGCTTTGGGATGAATTTTGCTTTGGATTTTTTTTTTGCTTGGTTGTCTCCCCTGTGGCCTTGCCAGGCCACTAATATATATATATATATATATATATATATATATATATATATATATACTAGTGTTCTTCCGATATTGGCCAGGCTAGAATATAAAAGAATGATTTAACTATAAAAAATATCTGTAAAATATTTAAAGTTTTGGAGTGGGGATCGCCGTGTGGATTAGATGGGGGGTTAGTTTTTGCTTGTTTTGATTCTTCTACACAATATGAACAGAAGTAAACTGACTTTGCAAACTAAAATTAAAACTTAGTTTACGGTTGGGTTAGAGTTATTTACAGGTTATATTACAGTTATGTTATGATTAAGGTTATGTTATGTTTAGGTAATGTTAGGGTTGGTTTAGGGTTGGGTTAGAGTTATTTACAGGTTATATTACAGTTATGTTAGGATTAAGGTTATGTTATATTTAGGTAATGTTAGGCTTGGGTTAGAGTTATTTACAGGTTATATTACAGTTATGTTAGGATTAAGGTTATGTTATGTTTAGGTAATGTTAGGGTTGGTTTAGGGTTGGGTTAGAGTTATTTACAGGTTATATTACAGTCATGTTAGGATTAAGGTTATGTTATGTTTAGGTAATGTTAGGGTTAGTTTAGGTTTGGGTTGGTTTAGGGTAAACATGAAAACAGAAACAGCTCGGTTCATAATTGTAGAGTCACTGAAGTTCGTTAATAGTCGTTATGATCACCTTTTCTTAGCCAAAGACGAGAATTTTCGATCATGGTAATCTTTTTTTTTTTTTGTTAAGTGAATTGAGAAAACCTCACCTCATCTAAAACCTTAAAAAATTGAAAAGTTTAAAATAGCACATTCTCCTCACTCATTTAAAAGTAAAACAGGAAAAAATGAAATAATAAAAAATGCCATCATCCAAATTTTCACATTCCAAAATTGAGAAACCATTCTGTTACCATTTTATGTTTAATATCAGAAAGTGATTTCCCATCTTGAAATGTAGAATATTTATTTTTGGGAGATTTTGTAATTCTTTTTTGGCGGATATATTTTCAGGTTGCTTTTGTATAATTGCCACCTCCCTCTCTGCAAAAAGAAAAAAATAAGGAAATAGTTACCGAAGAAATTTAAACTTTCTCAACAAACTTTGGTCTTTCAAAGTATATTTTACATCTAAGAAATATATTTTGTTCGTTAACTCATGTTTTCTCGCTTTCATTCACAAAATCCCATTGTTATGTTTAGCACTTGCTAACTGGTGACCCATCCATTTACAACATTCATATTTTTATCCATCTTTTTAATTCACTAATGTAGCTACATTTATATTAAGTGTTAGACTTGTTCTTGGCACTTTTCAAAGACGCTACTAATGTCAAAATACACTATATGAAGCTAGGAGCTACACCATAGTCTACTCCCCTTTGGATTTCTACCGATAATTCTTAATCTTTCATCCGGCGTGTAGCTTCTCTTAGCAATGAATACTTGTGCTAATTGCCCTTGCTCACCGCAACTTGGTATCCAGATTTAATTGGTTTGCCTTAGCAAATATGAGATATCCTCATTCACGAAGGAGTGCCGCTGGGGCTATGCAGGTCATTTTTGTCCCTAGTCCAAAGTGCCCTATTTTGGGGAACTCAATTCATCACTTTAAATAGCGACTTTTGTGCCTACCATTGCTCTCGTGGGGAGACAAATAGTAAAGATTGGTCTATTTCTACTTGGTTTTCTCTTCTCGGGTATTAATTCGTGGAACATCCTACAGGGTGGTCGGTCTCTCTCTCTATCTATCTATCTATATCTGTTTGTCTATCTATTTTATATCAATATCTCTCCCACTCTCTCTCTCTCTCTCTCTCTCTCTCTCTCTCTCTGATTATTCACCAGCTTATTCAACTAGTTTATTTATGTCTGTTAATTCATGGGGATGAGGCATATCCCCCCCCCTCACACTCACTCACCCACTCATTAACTCTGTTCAGCAAACACCAGCCTTCCTCTGATCGTCTTCTGATCTCTGTCATGTCAAATCTAGAATCTCTACCGGTTATTACAGTGAACAATAGCCAAGTGACCTTTATTATTGTCAACAAAACCGAACACCTCCTGCCTACATTCTGACATGATGACACTGAGCTTTGAAATTAGATATTTGCTTATGTCTTGTCTAATTACTATTCACAACAGCTGATCAAAGGACATTTTTGCCACATGAACAGCCTAGTTGATCTCCCCTTATAAAGATACCAATAACGACTAATATTAATACTTCGATGAAAAAAAAACTTAAGAAAAAAACTATTATAATGGTACATATCTTCTAAAGACTGGTACCTGAGAATAATTAAGATGGCTTAAATTTACTATATTCAAATAAAATAAATTGTTATAAATTTTATTCATCATCATCATTAGCAGCAGCAGTAGTATGAATTTAACGCCTGTTTCACAGGCTGGCATGTGTTGGACAGCTTTTTAAAATTAACTTCCAAACTGACTTATATCTTAATTTATTTATTGTGGACTATTATCCTCATCTTTCTAAGTTGTTGCTTCAAAACGTTTCGGCCAACTATTTCTCTGGCCTTCGTCAGGTGGTAACTGCGACGGGATAGGAATTCCGAATCTTCTAACTGCATTCTCAGCAATTACTGCCATCCATATTTGTTGTCATCTCACCACGTTTTGGGCAAGTACCTTAGGGTTCTAGGTGAGAATTATTTGAAGATAGCGGTTTCAATCCTACTCAAAGCCAGCCAGAGGCTTACTTGGCCAAAACATGGTGAGACGACATCAAGTATAGATAGCAGTAATTGCTGAGAATGCAGTTAGGAGATTCGGAGTTCCTATCCCGTCATGGTTAACCACCTGACGAAGGCCAGAGGAATAGTTGGCTGAAATGTTGTGAAACAACAACTAAGAAAGATGATGATATTAGTCTGCAATAAATAAATTAATAGATAATACTCATCTCAATAACGAATTCCAATTGAATAATATATGATCTATCTCTGTTCAGGTTTTTATTTATTATTCTTTCCGTCAACTTCATCCTTCTAATTGTTTATCCGTTCTTCTCTCACGCCCATTTTTATCACTTTCTATCTTTTCTGTAGTTTTTTTTTTTGCCAGCTGAACCTGCTACCTCAACTGTTTCACATTTATTAACCTGTTGTGATACTAGAAACAGGTATTAAAGAAAGATGTGAACAACAGGTTTAGGTAGAAAGAATATATTGTACGAGAAAGTGAATACAAAGAAAGGTTGTCAGCATTTTCTGACTATCAGTTTCGCGTTTGGTTGTGATAATTCCTCACAACAGTATTAGACGAGTGAATAGGTAAGTCCTCATAACATGACCTAAGAACTCTTAACTATTCTTTCAACGTGGCCATACCAACAAAGTTTTCTGTTTTGTGCACAACTCATTATAATGTCCAGATATAAACTTCCTCTCGCTCTCTATATATATATACACACCCACACTCAAGCAGAGGGAACGATATCATATCATTATTTTAGATATATAGTGTATCCCGTTTTTTAATTATGAAATATATATATGGATATGATGGATTGATTGTTGCTATTTCTTCTGATGAGTTAAGGGCAAAATAGATTCACTAATTGATATAATAATTAAGTGATTGATTTTGTGCTATGAAACAGATACTGTCAAGAATTGCAAATTTAAATTGAATTAAAGAAATAAGTTGTAAGATGGTCAACATCATAAACTTTGGTATATAGACTTTTGTAATTCATTATATATATATATCAAATATGGCGGGACTCTCCACAAGACACAATCGTTTTAAAAAATAAACCAAACAAAAATATAATAACCGCTCATAAACAGAAAATTAAATACTGATAACCTTACACTTACATATGCACACATTAATAACACACTACTATCCCCCCAAACAAAAACAAACCCTGAACAAAATATATATATATATAGTCAGACACAGACTGTTTCACTGTATCACAACTCTTCAGTGCAACTGCCTCAAGCCAGAATTGAAACTCAACCGCCTAGGCAACAGTTGGCACTTCTAACCATCACGCTATTAAATAATAAACCTAATAACCTCCTATTTATATATATATATATATATATATATATATATATATATATATATATATTATATATATTATATATATATATTATATATATTATATATATATATTATATATATATATTATATATATTATATATATATATATTATATATATATATATTATAATGGTAACCCATCTGGTATTAGCCAGGCTCAGCATTGCTTAACTTCCGTGATCTGACGAGAACCGGTGTGTCAACGTGATTATGCCGTATATATATATATATATATATATATATATATATATATATATATATATATATATTGTTCAGGGTTTGTTTTTTTTGGGGGGATAGTAGTGTGTTATTAATGTGTGCATATGTAAGTGTAAGGTTATCAGTATTTAATTTTCTGTTTATGAGCGGTTATTATGTTTTTGTTTGGTTTATTTTTTAAAACAGTTGTGTCTTGTAGAGAGTCCCGCCATATTTGAAAAGTTCTGGAACATTCGTTTATGTACTAAGAGGTTGATTCTGAAATAATTGAATGCTCATTTCTCAGTCAATGAGAATGGTGGAATTTGAAAAGGTAGAATTTATTATTTTTGAATCGAGAAATGGAAAGATTATGTTATGTCTATAAGATTATGATCCAATTATGAAGAGTGCAAGAACAATATCTGTAGAATGTGTATATTTCATCCTAGTCTTGACTGGGGGCGGTAGGAGGACTTAATATTTAAGAGGAAAATAGGAACTACTTCCTCTAAAGATGCAGCGATTTTGATGGTGCTGCTCCTAGGATAAAATGTAGTATTTTATTATAACAATCTAATGTGTCTAAAATATCGTTCTAAAGTTACATAATCTAGACATAATAAATTTGTATGTGGCATCTGTTGTTGCAAACCGACGGTACTTTGGCCCAGAGGGTAATTTCTGCAATCAATATATATATATATATATATATATATATATATACACACACACAGAAAGAGAGAGATGAATAAATATATATAGATGAATAGATAGATAAATAAAATAAATAAAGTTAAAATAAATAATAATTAAAAATAAACTTAGATATTATGAATAAATAATATGCTCGACGTAGCAATTGTGCTAATAAAAATATACAATGTTTTTGCATTAGGAGAGGATTAGTATGATGAAATTTTAAGCCGTAATAATTATCCTTTTACCTGATTTAAAATGTGGATTAATTTCTATTGAATTTGTGATGTAATTTTACATTTAATGGAAGAGTTTGGATAAAAACATGTAAAAATGATTCAAATTTTGAAATCGGTTAAATATATATCTTATATAATGATTAGAGTAGAATTTCAAATTTAATAGCGATAACTCCAGCAGAAAGGGGGTTATCTAATTTGTTTTATGATTTTAATGGGACGAATTAATTTACCGTATGTAAATCATGAATTTTGAATTAATAATGGTTTGCTTGGTGCTATTTAATTAAATAATAAATATTTTAATAATTTTAACAGGATGAGAATTTGTAAGACTGTAATTAAAACGCATTAAAAAATCAGTACACGCCTGTTTCTTGTGTGGTCCCGTGCGGACAAAAAGAAAAGAAAAAAAAAATGGCCGCTTTTACAGTTTTATGCTAATCTAACTGATCGCTTTATGCAAATGAGATGCTGCTGATTGTAGTATAAAAGCCTTTTATAGAGACTCGGGGATTTAGGATTTGGTGAGCAAGTCTTGTGAGTAGAGAGTTGTGTTTTTGCAGTTGCAAGAAATTAGACAGCAGAGTGGTGGGAACGTTTTGCTTTTTTAATTTTTTTATTTTCGACATCGGAGACAGGAGGAATTTACACGAACTACATAAATCTTATGCAAACATTTATTTAAAATGGAAATAAATGTGTATTCTTGATAGATGGGTATGTTATGTAGGTAATTTTAATTTCGAAAATCAAGTTAATAAGTTTTGGGTTAATAATTCAGATTAAATTTAAGGTGTTTTTTTTTATTAATATTTTGTGAATAGCATCTTTTAGAATTTGTGAAGAATTTCTCGCTTTTATTTTGAACCTTAGAAATATTACTGAAATCTGAAAAGTCAAAGATGGTGCCATTAAAGAAGATCTCCTCGTGGACTTTGAATTCAATTGCGTTTTTTTTTTTAAGGGTACCTGTATACACTATAATAAGTAAGAGTTTTTTGTTTTTTGTTTTTCTTATGATTTCGCAAACTTTAAAATATCTCCATTTCCTTCACCATATCTTTTTTATTCTAAAGAAAAAAATCTCTCCAACTATTTCTTTTTTCTCGAGTAACACATATCTGTCTCTGATGAGTTTTTGGCAGACTTCTGCTATTCAATGAAACACGTTTAAGACATACTACATAATCATATGAATAAAATATTAAAAGTGCGAAAGAAATACATTTGTTTTTTTTAATGAGCAATAACATTTGATTAAACGGCAGTGAAAATTTCTGTTTCTTTCTTTTTTAATCCATCCTTTTGAGTTAGTCGGCCAGTGATCTAACGTCTAACGTTCTGTTCAAGTATAATGAATAGAAACTCGCCATATCTGCAAACTCATGAGTCTTCGTCAGGCATGTAATGAGTAGGGCTATGACAACAGCATATTCTTTTCACTGGTTTGACTCTCGAGTGTATATCCGTTGATATCTTATATGCTTTTATATAGAGTGGTGTGGCTCTCGGTTGATTAACTGTGTCGGATATATATATACTCGAGAGTCAAAACAATGAAAACAATATGCTGTTGTCATAGCCTTAGGAATGAGCTACAAAATTAAAATTATCAAATTTATTGAGAAAGTCGATTAACACATTTTAAAAGCATTTTATCATACCCATTGTCTCAGGCTTGGTTGATAGTGGGTTTGTTTATTCGAATGAGTAAGACTTTGATTATAAGAAGGCACAGGTTGTAATTTGAGACAACAAAGATGGCAGAGTTTGTTTTTTTTTATTAATATGTTTTTGAAATGTTTATTGGGTTCCATGTGTTACAAGACGTTGCAGAGAGGACAAAGGATGTGTAACGCGGTCAGAAATACTAATTCTAGCCATACCAATATATGCATTGTTTGTGGAGACTTTGTGAAAGCCATGTGAAGATGGTGAAAGCTAGTCAAAAAAGAGAGGCTCAATCTAGTTTCTAAAACCTCCATGTGTTTTGGAATTATAGTTCTGGTTTCTGGAATCATCTCTCGTGGGCTAGTATGATTCAGTGGACATAACTTGATATGGTTGAATGGAAATAACTCATAAATATCCCGAGCCAACCAACTTTTCAATGATCAATAAACTGATTCCTATTTTTTAAAACATTGTAAGAATTTTGGAAAATGCTGTCACCATTAATAGAGTTAGAAGTTATGTATGAAAATGTAATATGATCGATTAGTTATGTCACTAATTCTGATAGAAAAGTGATTAATCACTTAGCAACATCCACAATCAGAAAAATAGATTTTATATTCAAATATAATTTTCTCATCGATAAATCATAAAAATATTTTTTATTGTACTATTTATTGTTCGACTTGTTATTATAAAAGCAGAGGAGACTCATATAACTTATGAAGATATAAAAATCGTTTTTTTTTTATGCGACGCACGTGTTGTTGTTGTTTTTTTTTTCAAACAATGCAACCATGATATTTGATCAGTTGTTACCATAGATAACACAAGATTGGACTATAATTGAGAAAAATACAACAATGAAGAAACTGCAATGAAAAAAAAACACACACAGTTGCCTTTACATACAGATGCATAAAAGATTTAAATTAGTCGTTGATAAAAAATTGAAATGCATTCTAGTGGATTCAATTTCGTAATTAATTACTTTTTAACAAGTTTTTAGTATCCTATGCTATTTTATTTTTGATTTCATTATTTTATACAAACGTAAGGTTATATAATAAATATGAGCACATCCGGGTCTTTCCTCCTTGCAAGAATATGATTGGCAGGTTAAGCCATAAATACTGACCAGTAGAGCGACCTGGGTCAGACGTCGAAAGGTACGCCACAAGCCTCATACTCGGAATATCAGCTTCAGATCACGAACACTCGTTCAATACGGCGATTATAACTCGAAACAGGAGCAAAGGCCACCCATCTACTTCACACAAATATATCCATTTTGCAAGATATATCATAAGGCAACGGTTGAATTTGCACACACACACACACACACACACACATAGTTCTCACAGAGAAGATTTATCTAGGATAAATGTCAGAGGAGGGACATAATAAACATATATAAAAGAGAATGAAAAATTTACAGATGTAATCACTAACGAACGACTCCGCATCAAATATATCATTACATAGTGGAAATAAACATAAATTGCCAGGGCAAACACGTTATAGAGAATGCATGGGCCATAAAGAGTAAATATATTAAACGCTTGGAATACCAGCTTCGACCAGGAACACTTGTTCAATAAGGCAATTCACCAGATTATTACTAAGAACAGTAGTAAAGACCACTCGGCTTCATACAAATATATTCTTTTCGCGGGACATAGAATTTGAAACGAACTGACAAGTAAAAAAATAATTACTAACAATGAAAGATTTAAAACGACCTTACATTTTAAGAAAAAGTTGTTTTTTTTCTTTCTTTCCATTTTTTTTTTTAGCTTAACAAGGAATGTATAAAAGATTTTATTCGATTCTTACAGAAAGTAAGTGGCCCCTCCCTCTTGTTTGTATTTAGAAAATTTATTGTCTACGAAAATTAGAGAAATTTTTTTCCTTGTGGATATGTTAGTAAAATGGAACAGATTTTGGAATTAACCAAAGTGCTGTAAGCCACTTTACAATAGCAACTCCAACAATAAAGACAATAATTACAATTGAAACAAAAAAAAAACAAAAAACATGTTTAACACTAACAACAAGGGGGTTTGTAAAGTTATTCAATCGACAGGCAAAAGACAATAAATCTCTTTTTTTTTTTTTTTACACAGTGATCACCACTTATCAAGGCCCGGAAGCCACTCAGGGATAAGGGTTATTGCAAGTACATTACATTAGTGTGGAGATTTGATGAAGTGTTTACTTAAGGGGGCGGTTCATTAGGAATTTGTTAACATTGGACTTGAAGACATCCAAGTTGTAGTCCGGTGGGAAGCAGGCAGATGGAACAGAGTTCCACAGGCGTACAGTTCTAAGAAAGAAGCTTTGTTCATGGAATCCGCATTTTGATTTTGGAAGACATTATCTAGGACCATAAAATTACGAGGTTCAAGGATTTTTTTTAGACTGAAGGAATTTCAAATTCACTCTCGGCATTTGAGTACGATCCTGATATTGGTTCAACGTTTTCAGCTTATTTTAGAACACTATTTAGGAAAAGATGCTTACAATAGTCTGACAATGAAAAAAATCACTCTATTATTACAAAAGTTGGAAGCAAGAAAATACGAAATACGCAAATTAAATTTTCAAAATTCTCATTGTCTGGGGAAACAGAGACAAGTAAAAACAAAGTCGCAATCAAAGGTGAACGTAGTAATGTCTAAAAACTAACCGAAGAGAGTCAAAGAAGAAAAAGCGTCATTCAGGAAGTGATATCTCGATAATAAGTTGAAAAAAAATGTTTTCCACAAAAACGAACACAGGAAAAATGCCAGAGTTCAAAGGAGAATTAAATGTAACATTTCGTTCATGGGAGAAAACTCATAAATCTAAAATGTATGTACTCCCTGGTTCGGAAATCTTTTTGGTCTCGACTGGATTGTACTATTTAACTTATGGGAATTAGTCAGTCTGTGCGCAAAAACTGAAATGTATTTCGAATTAAAAGAAAATGTTAAACCGATTTAAAAGGAAATAATGTGTTACCTTTTTCACTATGCCAACCGATATTACTATACGCACACAGAGTATTAATACTGGCTACTCTGCAAAATATAATTCTGGAAGAATTTCACACAGAATTAAATCTTTAATGAGAAGTTATACTTATGGGGTATTGTTGGGGTTTCAGTATGACATGGAGGGTTGTATATATGATGTGTTTATCGACGTGTATATATATTTGATCGTCTATATATGAATGTGCCTATTAATCGTCCAGTGATTGTTTAAACAGGACATATAACAATTATAACATTAAGGGACAAATAACAGTCTCTGGGGTTCTACATCAATGGGAAAACACACCTGGTCCATCTTGGGTTGATCTTGATTTGACGGATTCTCAGAAAAGCTGCAAACAAAGATTCGTACGACCCAAAGCCTTGGTGGTATATACAGCAGTTTCTATTTCGGATGTTTTCCCCATTGAAAAGCTGTAACTCTGGTCGTAGCTTTTTACTATCGACATTTTCCTCTTTCCATTACTGTCTACCACTGTCTTTCTTCTTCTAATTACCGACCGCGTCTCTGAATCTACACTCTTGACTAACTGATCACATGTTCTGTTCTCGATCAGTGGAGGAGAAATCCTTCTAGACTGAGGCAATGTTTATTTTTGTTCCTATCCAGAGTGCCCCTTTTGGGAAGCTGGATATTTCCCACATTAAAAACACAACCTTGTGTCTAACTTTGCCCTCGTGGGGAGGCAAGTAAATAGATACATTTGACATACTGTAGCACAAACAAAGAATATAAAATAACGATCTGGCGTATATTTTTAATATACAGAAGAGATTTTTAAAAATGGCTAAAACATCCTGTGATATTTTCTCTCTTCTAAAATTTATACATTTGATATTTCTTCTGTGTCGAACATGCGCGAAAGCGCACAAGCGTATGAGTCGGGCCTGCCTGCGGTGAAAAGCGAACCCGAGACCTTTCGATTACAAATCAAGTTCACCAATGAACTACACCCATCTTACCCCAAAGTGACGATTTGGTTTCGCCCAACAGCCACGAAAAGAACAAGCCGATAAGTGATTTGTGGGTTCTGAAATACACTTATTTAATAACGTGTGTCACGTTATTGGATTTTCGTAACGTGGCGTGACAATTCGGTGAGATTGTTTGGTTCTGCTTGGGAACGTGTGTGTCGATTCAATGGTATATGTTCATGGCGTGGCATGTGGATTCGGCGGTGGTATTCAGAATTGCGTGGACGAATTTGTTAAGGACCGTGCCGTCGCATGTGAAAACACACACATATATATATATTTTTTTTTTCTGACGCTCTCTCCCTAGTGTAGTGACATCTTCAAAATTTAATCACTAAAAATTAATCACTAATGTGTATTTGTTTGGTTAAATTTGAAGTTTGTAACCATTAGAATTTATGCCCCTCTACTTCTTTTTCATTGATGAGTCATTTCTTGATCCTTTCCACGTGCAGGATGTCCAGTTCCTTTAGGATTCACATAAGTGTTCCCTGCCTGTTTTTTTTTTTTGTTGTTTTTTTTTTGCCCTTTTATATTTTTTGGATCCAGCAGCAGGCTCAATGACACATGCCCAAGATGGCATTCACTAAAATCCAATCCCCTTCCTACTATTACCAACCTGAACTGGAAACTGTTTGTGACAAACCCGAGGTGGGATTTACAAGTTAGTCATCATTTATCACTGAATTCTTGCTGGATTGCAACCAATTCCAACAAGAAAAAAAGCCAGAATTGGAGGGACACACACGTCCCACCTGTTGCTCAAACTTTTCATCCCAGATAAGTTCTCGCAAAGCACATTTTCCGCAAATCTTCTTTTCTGCACAATTAACTTTTTTTTGTATCATTCGTTTCTTCACCCAGTAAAATTGCTTTAAATATTGTACACACTTGTCGTCTTCCTTCTCGCAAATCAACTATCGTCATATTCTGTTTCGGAGATTATCCTCGATTTGTTACTGCATTCTCACGTGTGAGAATTGAACTTTTTCCCATGATAAAATTAGTCCCAATATTTTGCGGTGTTGAATTCGGAAAATCTGTGTCGCCAAGTATACTATTTTTTCTTCCTTATCATTGAAGAGCTCGTCAATCTACTGAGTCGGTTCTATTTATATTCTATATTTAGCACACATCACAATTCTTATTTTATTTGGTGCATTTGCGTACACTTTGGGTCTGCTCTATATACTTAAAAATACGTAATAATAATTGGTTAAAAAATGAAAGTACAGTCTCTGATTGATGAGGAATAAAAAAAAAAAAAGGAAACAGGTGTAATAGGAAATCAATTGATAAATAATTCAAATATTTTAGTCTGTTTATTGGAATCGGATAACCATATTCTTGCAGCTGTTGCAATTTGTCTGCGTTCAAATTTTATCACGATTAACTTTCATCCTTGCAACAATCTCTTGTATTTTTCTGAACTTTGTTTAGTATTATACAAAAAAATCAATAATTATTCACACACACACACAACGCACACATAGTTATTTTCTTTTATTTTTATTATATTTTTATTTTAATTTTTATTCATATTCTTGTATTTTTTCCGCTGTAATTAATAAGTATTTTTATATTTTTTTATATGCCTCTCCCTCTGTGTCTTCCCTATTATCTTATATACTAGCATGGATACCCGGCATTGCCCAGGTGGACATGAAGTTCGGTTTGGACAGCTGCTATACTAAGTATATTGAGCAACTCTCGCAAAAGAACGGAATCGCCCATAAAAGAAGAAATAGGTGACAACTTCAACACCAGATATTCGCTGGAATCCCCCCTAAAAAAATAAATGAATCAAAACAACTTTTCTTTCAATCAAAATCGCGGCGAGTCCCCGTGTGACCCCACAAAAAAAAAAAAAATATATATATATAGCTGCGGTAGACACGTGAAAGAGGGAAAAACGTTACTGACAAATGATTTTGCCCATCAAACCACAATGACGTCATAACTTTGCAAAATAATGTTTTTAAACTGTTTTAGTTTGATACGCATGTGTGACTTGCGGAAATTGCAACGCAAAAAGCGACCCTCCCTTCCAAAAAATAGTCCCGTTGACCACCACAGAATTAATTTTTTTTTTTTCTAATTTTCACATATTATGCATCCGAGGGATTGCTTTGAGATGGTTCCAGTTTCGACCTAGCCGATGAAAGTTTTTAGCAGCCATACGAACACACAAACAAGCCAAAGTTTGAAATTTATATAATATGTTATATCTTTTTTCTACTTCTATTATCACAATCTTTTCTGCTTCTATATAGTATATCTTTATTTCATTTAAAAGCTAATGTCTTCATGACAGTTTTTTTTTTTCATATATAAACTTGTCTATTTTTCCTCTTCTAGTGAGAAGCATAAGGCTTCGAAAGGCTATGGCCTAAAGAGGGTTTCCTTTTATTTTCCTTATTGATCTGATAATTTAATAAAGTTTTATTTAACTTGGAATACACATCCTTTATTTAGGTGAAACAATAAAATTGTCCTCATAAAGAAAACAATACTACAGCTTTATTTTAAAACTTTTCTTGAAAAAATCAATTCAGATAACTTGATCATGTAGTAGAGCTGACATCTATTCAATGTAGCCGCCTTCAGCCTCAATCATCACCTCAATATGGATCCAGAACTGAGAGCATGCCTTTTCAACAAGCGCTGGCAGGAGCTCGGTGAACACTCAATGGCCAGTGAGAGAAGGGTGCAAAGTCATAGCACTCCTTCTAAAGCCAAGCCTTAGTCTCTTTGAACTTGTGGGACCATACAGAGTTCTGCTACCACACTCAGTATCTGCCAGCTGCCATCTAATTGCACCAGGGGATCCCCACACTCTTCAGCACATCCAAGTACACTTCGGTGTTGACTTCCAAGATGTGAGGTCGCATGATGTGACCCTCACTTGAAACCACACCAAAGGCCATAACCATGTCCAGAAACTTTGTTTTCCTCACCCTGGGCACATCCCTGTTATTCGTGGCAATCCAGCGATGCCTTTTGAGGGTGCTGGCAATGGTCCTGTTGTCATAACTTGGATTGGTAGAGAAGAGAAGTTGTACAGTGGCGCATCTCCGATTTTCCTCATTGAATACTGTGTCACTTTCAGACATAATAGAAGGCTCCTATCTCTCTTGTGATTTGTACACAACTGGCCAACTAGTAGATGGTCTGCAACCAAAAAAAGAAAACCGGTTTTCATCAAACAGAAATCAAAAACCATTCCACCCTATATATATATATATATATATATATATATATATATATATATATATATATGTTGTTTTGGTTTGGTTTTAGCAATATATTCTGAATGGATTCAATTATTTACGAAAGTGCATTTTTACCTAAATGCGAGTTGGGAATAATTTTCCCTTTTTTTTAACCAATTTGGTACCCCCACATGGGGAGCAGTATATATATTATTTATATTATTTTAAAATTATTTTTAAAATGTAATTATCCACTGGATATCCAGTGGATAATTACATTTTAAAAATAATACACACACACACACACACACGTTGCATTCATTTATATGGAACCTCGCTCTTTTTCTTTTCTGATGATAGGCTTTGATATGCTTAGGTATAAAGAGCATGTATAAGCCTTCATCCCATCGATGCCCTGTTCTTATTTGAACTGATAAATAAATTTATATACATCAGTATATATTATGTATTGTCAATAATTTTCTAAATATACAAACATTTCAGCAAATCTCCTCACTAACGTAATGTACTTGCAATAACCCTTTTCCCTGAGTGGCTTCCGAGCCTTGATAAGTGGTGATCACTGTAAAAAAAGAAAAAAAACAAAAAAACTTAAGCTTCACCTTACACGTTGAGCATTATTTTTTTATCTTGATGAGTCTCCATTTAAAGAATCCTTCATTAATTTCGTCAATTCCCTACTATACACACATATATATATAACGCGACTAAAAACTGTAAATTATAATTTACAAGAATTGATATATATATATATATATATATATATATATATATATATATATAGTAATTTATAAAATATATATGGCGATTAAGCTACACTGAATATTCTGCGTTTCATCCACTATAGCATTCGTCAGACTTATGCGCGAATTCTGTGGTTGCTTCTTGTTTTTATATATGTTGAGGATTTCTAGTTAGCCAATCACCTTTCTAGTATCCACCGCGCCCCTTCCTATCAGCCAATGGGCATGCATTTTATCGAACAAAGGATCTGTTTTAGAACTAGGTTAGTGGTTTAAAGTAGACGTTTTCCTTCCTTTTTTTTTTTTTTATATATATATATAAATATACCTATGCATATGTCGATCCTTTGTTCGATAAAATGCATGCCCATTTACTGATAGGAAGGGGCGCGGTAGATACTAGAAAGCTGATTGGCTAACTAGAAATCCTCAACATATATAAAAACAAGAAGCAACCACAGAATTCGCACATAAGCCTGACGAATCCTATAGTGGATAAAACGCAGAATATTCAGTGTAGCTTAATCGCCATACATATTTTATAAATTACTAACTAGCTCTACCTACGTATTGAGCACTTTTGAAGTAAATACTTAAAGTTTCCGCATAAATCTATACTTTCGTATATTAGGTTTATGTGAGTAAATGAAGTAGTTATATATATATATATATATATATATATATATAGAGAGAGAGAGAGAGAGAGAGAGAGAGAGAGTGAGTATAAATGTATGTTTATGTTAAATGCATATAGTGTTCATGAAATAGATAAAAGAAGTGACTTTAATAAAAAATCCTGAATCTAATTCCCCTACTCTTTATCTGTGCCAAAACCTAAACATGGATTCTATGAACAAGGTATCTTTCTTAAAACTGCACGCCTGTGGAACTATTCCATTTGCCTGCTTTCCAGCTGGTCGTCTTTAAGTCCAACATAAACAAGTTCTTGGTAAGCTGTCCCCTTAATTTACCAAATTTCCACTACTTTAACATAACATTTAAATCTAACTCCCAAGATCGCCATGAGCATGGAATATTTGCTTTAAAGATGGCTTCCCGTCTGGCAGGGATATCTCCAGAGAAGACCCTAATTTACCTTATATGTGCTTCCCAGTTGCACTTGCTTACACCACCGCATTTATATTTGCCCTCTATCGCCCCCCCCACAACAGCGGAGTTACTATCTTTAAGAGTATATCTGAGAAAATTGACCATATCCTGTCTGCTCATCCCTCGGCTAACATTCACATTTGCTGTGACTTCAATGTCCATAATGTGGAATGGCTGACCCACTCAAATAAGACAGATGATGAGGGGAGGTTCTGTCATGATTTTGCCATTGCTTATGACCTCACTCAGATTGTTCGCGAGCCCACCCATGTACCCGATACTACTGGTCAGTATGTAAGCCATATAGACCTTTTTCTCTCAACTTTCCCTGAGCTATGTTCAGGTTCCATTCTATCTCCTCTAGGATCCTCCGACCACTCCGTTGTATCAGTTAAGATAAAAATGAAATGTAATAAGTCTTCAGATGTACCTCTCCACTGTACTGTATACCGATACTCTATGGCTGACTGGGATAGCTTCTGTACATTCCTATCTGATCTACCTCTCTATTCCATGCTTAAAAAGGATGTGTCCTCTATAGTATCAGACCTGACCGAATAGTTAATTGTTGGCATTGACTGATTCATGCCATCCAAAAAATTCCAACAAAAACCTAACAGCCAGCCATGTTTTTTTTTGTTTTTTTTTTACACGGTCACCACTTATCAAGGCCCGGAAGCCACTCAGGGATAAAGGTTATTGCAAGTACAGTACGTTAATGTGGAGATTTAATGAAGTGTTTACTTAAGAGAGCGGTTCATTAGGATGCATTAAAGTTAACCAGCCACATCTTCCCCACTGAACCATGCGCTCGAGATCAGAGGAGAGAGAATCAGAGAGAACTTTGTCGTTTACGGCCTTTGATGTGTTGCCGTAGATGGTCATGTCATTAGCATAGATGTCAACGAATGATTTAAGTATGTGTTTAGGGAGATCATTGATGTAGATCAGGAAGAGAGTTGTGCCCAGGATTGACCCTTGAGGTACTCCAGCATTAATACTGCAGGCCTCTGATTTTTGTCCACCGACCACTATTCTTATGAGCCCATCAGATAGAAATGATTTAATGATTGAGAAAACATTTCCAGTTATACCGTAGCTGGAAATCTTGTGAAGTAGGCCCTTATGCCATACCTTGTCGAAGGCCATTGATATGTCAGGAGCAATTGCCCTAGAAAGAAAGCCTTTGTCAAGAGATTCACTAATCCTGCGAGATATAACCGTTAGCACATCTGCGATAGATCTTGCAGAACGGAAACCATATTGTGTGTCACTAAGAAGGTTATTTCTGCTGAGGTGGTTTACTATTTCTCTATTTAATATGGATTCCAGCAACTTACTCATAACACACAGGAGACTTATTGGTCTGTACTGAGAGGGAGATGACTTATCACCTGAATTCTTAAATACAGGGCATACTGATGAGGTTTTCCAGGGAGTCGGAAACCACTTCTCCTTAAGGCAACGCTTAAACAGTTTCGTAAGTATGGGAGCAAGTTCTGGTTGAAGCTTTTTTAGCTTGTTCTCCCTGCTAACATCGCGCACTGAAATCACTTTTTTCATACCTACCAACGTAATACAGGCACTGAAACTAAAGCTGCTTCCAGGACTGCCAGCAACCACTGTAAAAGAGTAATAAAAAATGCAAGAGAGCTATATGCTCAGTCCGTTAAATCTAAAGTAGCCGATCAGCGGCTTGGTTCCCACCAGTTTTGGCAAATAACAAATAAGATCCTGAACAGAAGCGTGCGTTCTATACCAACTATCATCAATGGACCTGAGGTCATCTCGTCAGCATCAGACAAGGCCAAACTATTTGCCAAGAACTTTGCAGCAAATTCTACCCTATGCGACAAAGGCCATCAACTCCCCATATTTCCTCCTATAACACCCAACACGCTAGGTGACATGCAAATAACTGTGCATGAGGTCGCCAAGCTAATCAAGAACCTTGATTCCAGTAAAGTAACTGGCCCTGACGGCATTCCAATTATAGTGTTAAAAAAGCTTCAACCAGAACTTGCCCTCATACTTACAAAACTGTTTAAGCGTTGCCTTAAGGAGAAGTGCTTTCCAACACCCTGGAAAACCTCATCAGTATGCCCTGTATTTAAGAATTCAGGTGATATGTCATTTACCTTTCAGTACAGACCAATAAGTCTCCTGTGTGTCATGAGTAAGCTGCTAGAATCCATATTAAATACAGAAGTAATCAACCACCTTAGCAGAAATAACCTTCTTAGTGACACACAATATGGTTTCCGTTCTGCTAGATCTACAGCAGATGTGCTAACGGTTATATCTCATAGGATTAGTAAATCTCTTGACAAAGACTTCATTTCTAGGGCAATTGGTCTTGACATATCAAAGGCCTTCGACAAGGCATGGCATAAAGGCCTACTTAAAAAGATTTCCAGCTACGGTATAACTGGAAATGTTTTCTCAATTATAAAATCATTTCTCTCAGATAGACTCATAAGATTAGTGGTTGACGGGCAGAAATCAGAGGCCCTCAGTATTAATGCTGGAGTACCTTAGGGGTCCATCCTGGGCACAACTCTCTTCCTGATTTACATCAATGATCTCCCAAAACACATACTTAAATCATTCGTTGACATCTATATTGATGATACGACCATCTATGGCAACACATCAAAGGCCGTAAATGACAATGTTCTCTCAAATTCTCTTTCCTCTGATCTTGAGTGCGTGGTACAGTGGGGGAAGAGGTGGCTGGTTACCTTTAATGCATCTAAAACCAAGCTCCTATCTTTACATCATAAACGCGCTGAGCTCCATCTGGCCTCAATTGAAATGGATTGCTCTCGTCTAGGGGAGGCCCCATGTTTTGATAAGCTTCTGGGTTTGACCTTTACTCCTGATCTGAAATGGAACATATACATCAAGTTTGTTGCCAAGGTTGCTGGGGAAATGGTGAGATCCTTCTACTGCTTCAGAAGATATCTCACTAATGATGCAATTCTCTATCTATATAAAAGCCAAGTACGTCCGAGGATGGAGTACTGCTGCCACATCTGGGCAGGAGCTGCTAAAAACAGCCTATCCTGCTTTGACAAAGTACAAAATAGACTTCGTGGTTTACTGGGGGATGCCCTTTTCTCTTCCCTGCAACCTCTCTCCCACAGAAGAGATATTGCGAGCCTATCTTTGTTTTATCGTTACTTCCATGGCAAGTGCTCGTCTGAGCTCTAATCTCATGTCCTCCCTTGCCAATCTTTCACGAAAAACACCCGTCTAGCTGAAACCACTCCCAATAATTTTCTCCACTCTTTATCTGTGCCTAAATCAAAACGTAGATTCCATGGGCAGAGCTTCTTTCTTAGAAGTGCACGCCTGTGGAACTCTCTTCCACTTGCCTGTTTCCCTCCTGACTTCAACTTGGATGTGTTCAAGTCCAACATAAACAAATTTCTGATGAACCGCATCCTTAAGTAATGGCACTTTATCAAATCTGCAATACTAACGAATAATACAACACTACGCCATTGATTACTGTACACACAGTAACCCTTATCCCTGAGTGGCTTCTGGGCCTTGATAAGTGGTGACCTCGATGTAAAAAACAAAATACTAACGATTACTACGATGTTGTCCCATTGCCACTCATCATCCCTTATCCTCAAGTGGCCTCTGGGCCTTGAAAAGTGGTGACTCCTTTGAAAAAAAATGAATTATTCACCTAGCTAGATGTTGCACTGAAATGTTTGTAACCTAGATCCCTAGTCCTTCTTCTGATGAGAAGCATTAGGCTTTGAAATAATTTAGCATAAATAGCATATAACGCCCCCAATTATAGGTTTTTCTTATTACATTGACAAATAAATCTATGTATACAAATATATGGCATTGTCTTGTCTATAATACTATTATATATATAGTGACATTCTTGATCTAAAAATATTAGTTTCCAGTAACACAGGTGCAGCGAGATTTTGATTACCTAGTGCGATAATCTAATTTACCGCCTCCTTCCTTAAACATAAATCAGTTTCGATTACTATAAATACATAGATATACAAAATTTGTGTGTTTAGAAGTCTATAACAAGAAACTTATTTTAATTTACCGCCTTCCATGAGTATATGGCCTTATCACACTGATACACCGGTTCTCGTTAGATCATTAAAGTTAAGCAACGTTGAACCTAGTCAGTACCAGATGAGTGACTATTTGGGAATACCAGGCGTTGTATATAGAAGGACGTTGACAGCTTCCTGCAAGCCCAACATCATCATTTTCCTTGATGGGGAATATACATGGAACTGGGGACCACTTGTGAATCCCCTACTCCCATGAAACTTCCTCCTTCAGAGAGAGCTGGTTCAACCCATTTCAGGTGAATGTCGCTTTGGTATGGTCGGTATGGTGCCATGTAAATGTAGAAATAAGAAAATGGAAGAATAAAAGAGAAAAACAAAGTGGAAGTTGGAGGAGGTTAGGGCACTTGCATTGTCGCTTATGTCTAATCAGTTTTGGGGGTTTCTCTTTTTCATTTGCCCACTCGACGTCTACAACATAATCACACAAGAATGGACAATAGAATGCTTACATGAATACATGATATCTGACATAAAAAAAACGCATGAAATAGAAACTCTATTAAACACAAGATAAACTATGAACATCTAAGGCTTTGAATAACTTTTATCAACAATAAAAGACTCGATTGAATATGCATGTTCAAAAAAGTTCATTTTCATGTCTTGTCACCTTTCAAAATAATACAAAATAAGATGTTGAAATAGACTGAGGAAAAAAAGGGAGAATGTTCATAAAGAGTACTTATTCCTTGTTTCTTTTTGTTGGTCGAATAGAGGTCACAGAGAGGAGTGTTTTTCGGCTTTTACGGCAAAAGTGTGGTAAGTTCTCGCTTAACTGCACCCATGTCTTGTTTCCTGAGTGTCTTGTGTTACTTCTCCCTTTATTTACAAAATTCCTGGGTTTATATTTTTCCTTGCTGGCTCCCACAGGCACATTGGTTGTTAAATCTTATTTTTATTACACTCTGCTCCCTGCTAATTATTTTTATTACACTGCTTATAGGCTAATTAATTTTTATCATATTTCTCTTTTTCACTAGATGGGTGCATGGAGTCCATGCATAATGACACATTTACACACTTTGTCTGTGACAGCTGATAAGTCAACATCCGGTTGAGAGTTTTATTATTTTCTTCATGAATCCCTACACGCCTGAGACTATACAATGATGGTAATGGTAAAAACAGCCAAAATCTGAAGGAAAATCCTTGAATGTGGACACCAAGCCACAGAAATTATGAATACTAACAAGCCATAGAAATAAAATGAAAAACATGGAATGAACATCATATGAAACTGCAAAAAATCTTATAAACTATGCTCCCCCCTTCACCAAAAAGTGGCATTAACCTCGGTTAATACTACACAAAATAGTCATAAAGGGTCAAAGAGGATGGAAACACCGAGGACAGAGACCACTAACCAGACCTCCACTGGTATAGTGTGAGGAATACTGGGGCTTTATAAATCAATAATAACCAGCTGTTTTGATGATGCAAAATGATTATTGAAAAAGGTTGAGAGTATTGGAAATCTAGGGAGACTTGTCATTCAGACTGAAGGGAACACCATTGTTTATCAGTGAGCAATCACTGATGATGACCCATGTGAGAACTCTTAGTGAGTAAATACTACTACTACTACTACTAATAATAATAATAATAATGATGATGATGATGATGATGATGATGATGGAACATACAAAAGTATTGAACACAATTTAAATAAATGAAGAACCCATGGTATATCAGAACAAAATTAACATACAACTACTGCCAGTGATAATAATCATAATGTACTTATAGGTTCCAAATCTATTGGCCACAATTTGTGTAAAGAACCTTTGGAGTACCGAATGTAACAAAATTACAAGCTATATTAAAAGCTTAGTTTTGAGGAGTTTTTTGTGGAAATGAAATAAAAAGAATATTTATTTAATAAACATAAAAAAAACCCTTACTGTTTCTGCCTTTTCCCATCTGCTCCTTAAAATCAGTCGAGACCATCTGTTCCGTCTTTTGTATCCTTTTATTCTGAAGAGTTACATGTTTACGATGACATCAAAAAGAAAAGCGCTTATTTTTATACTGTTGGAATAAAAACTCCATTGAACATATTTCTATAAAAATCAATATTGTTTCTAAATAGGATATTTTTTTTTATTAAAAAAATGTCAAAGAAAAATAAAAATCTTTTACTTTATAATAAAAACCAATGTGTATTTATTTGTACACACATACACAATTATTTCTCTCTCTCTCTCTCTCTCTCTCTCTCTCTCTCTCTATATATATATATATATATATATATATATATATATATATATATATATATATATATATAATGTGTGTGTGTGTGTTTGAAGACTCTGACAATGTAAAATAAATAGGAAACAAGGTTAAAAAAAATAAATGACAATATTGAAAGATTTCAATAACTTTCGTTTATAATAATAACTAGACTACCCGTGACCCGTTGGGTCAGTATGTTATATTAGCTATGGAATTCATGTATGAGCGTGACACTTGTGACGTAAAGAAAATATTTTTTTTGACATAACAGAAACATTTCTATGAAAGTATATTAAAATGAAAAATCACGGACGGATCACTCAAACATGAAAAAAAAATCCTCCCTATTCGTGTAAAGTTACCTATTTTTCCGAATAATCGCTCAAAAATTGAAAATTAAACATGATTTTCCAACGAATTGAATGCCGACGAAAGTCATTTAGCAGCAAAAACGCACATGAACCTACCAATGAGAAATATAAGAATGAAAAACCCATGTTGGAATTCTTCAAGCAAGTTATAGAAACTTAAAATCTAAAAAAAAATAATTAATAAAACCTGAAGCAAAGAATTAAAACTTAAATAAATAAAATAAAATAAAACTAATATTGAAACAGATTAGTAAATGTGTCAACAAATTCACCGTTCTCACACACTATTTTGTATCTAGAAATGTAAACAAAAAATAAAAAAAGAAGGAAGGAAGGAAAAGGGACGGATAGAGAGTAATAGTAGTAGTAGTAGTCTTGGCTTTACTACAATTGTTCTTATGTTTGTCAACGGGTTAAAGTTGTTTAGTTGTAAGAAAATAGCGACAGTATAGTTGTAATAAAGAATAGTTGCAAAACACCCCCACTCTTCCCATGTTAAATAATAATTTCGAAATAATAACTTTAATATTTCAGTGCGCATTCAAAATCCGTAAAAGAAGCGATTTGTGTTTATTCGTTTACGTTGTTATGAGTTAATGTTTATGCGCGCATGCATAACTGGATGGCATAACTGGAAAGTGGGTTACATCACTCGTTACAAGGTCATTTGAGTTTTATATTTATATAGATAATAACAACAACAACAATAATAATAGTAATTATGCTAAGTTAAAAGTAGTTATAATAATGATAACAGTTATATAGATAATTTTAAACAATCATAGGATTAGAAAGTATAGAATTTATTATTAAATTTTATTTTTATAATATTTAGGAAAGTGTAGAAAATTATCTTAAGATTATATTAAAGGACTAGAAAGTCTAAAGGAATTCAGTGGGTGATTGTCTACTTATACATAACCAACGTGATTAGTGGGGTAAAGAATCAAGCATTTAAACTGCAAAGGAAGAATTTCTTAGGAAATAAGCTTATCGATGTTTTGTGAAATATGCAAATTATTTCAATTTGGTGATTAGGTAATTTACGGGATTTAGTAAAGGCTAAGTGATTTAAAAGTTGCTATATTTGTATTTTTTTTTCTTATGTTTGCACTGGAAAATTAGTTCATTTTTTATATTAATCACATTTTTACATTGAGGGGATGTTATTATACTAACAGCCTCAGAAATGCACAGGTGACATGACTTGTAACCTGGATATATGACTAAGATTTACTGAAAATAGCCCAATTGATTGAGAAGGGAATGTTCTTAGATCTAAGTTTCTTTTATTGTAGTAAGTGAATCCATACTTTCGCTTTTAACATTTGCTAATATCTTTACTCTGATGAAAAGAATGCATTCTTTAAAACTCTGCCGATTAAGGAAATTTTAATATTTGTCGAACAATAAATTCTTGTAAATTATAGTGTATTTATTTATCAACATAATTTCTCATATTATAATGGTGTTATGTTCATCTTCAGAAAGAAGAAAGAAAAACATAAACAACTACTCAGTGTTTATAACCACAACTTCACTGAATGGTTGTACATTTTATGCATAATGCTTCATGCAAATTACAGCATCCTCCTCATATATATATATATATATATATATATATATATATATATATATATATATATATATATTTGCATAGTAATTTATGAAAACTCATGGCAATAAAGCTACACAAAATCTTCTACATTTCATCCCCATAAGAAATCACTATTCTAGTCTGCCGATTCCTTATGGGAATAAAACGCAGAGGATTCTATGTAGCTTAATTGCTATATATTTTCATAAATTACTACCAGGCTGTACACCTTTATTGAGCACTCTTCAAGTAAATACTGAAAACTGATACAGAAAACATTATATCTCCTCGTGTAATTTTATGTAAATACATGAAATAATAATAATTTTATGTAAATACATGAAATAATAATTTTATGTAAATACATGAAATAATAATAATTTTATGTAAATACATGAAATAATAATAATTTTATGTAAATACATGAAATAATAATAATTTTATGTAAATACATGAAATAATAATAATTTTATGTAAATACATGAAATAATAATAATTTTATGTAAATACATGAAATAATAATAATTTTATGTAAATACATGAAATAATAATAATTTTATGTAAATACATGAAATAATAATAAAATGTAAATACATGAAATAATAATAATTTTATGTAAATACATGAAATAATAATAATTTTATGTAAATACATGAAATAATAATAATTTTATGTAAATACATGAAATAATAATAATTTTATGTAAATACATGAAATAATAATAATTTTATGTAAATACATGAAATAATAATAATTTTATGTAAATACATGAAATAATAATAATTTTATGTAAATACATGAAATAATAATTTGCACAAGATTGAATGAGGATTTCCCTCTCCCATATTTTTATTGTCATCAAAATCCGTGAAATCGGCGATTTTTCAATCAAATGGATTAATTGCTTGCTCTAGTTGGGAGCCTTATGCAGTGCACCGAGAGGAAGATTCACATGCCTCCCTATAGTTACTTAGTCCAGGAGACATTGTAGTTTATATTGCACTGTAAAGAACTTACTGTTGATTTTATAAAATCATTTTTATATAATGGCTAGAAGTTATGTTTAAAATGCAAAAGTCAAGTATCATGGTTCAGTTGTGTTCTAAACAGAAACATTCATTTTGAATGCGTCCCAGTCATATCAAAGAACCTACTGTTGATTTTATATGCCGGGAATTTCTGCTTGTGCGGTAATAAAACTTCTAAAATGCACTTGTGATGTTAGGCTGTATAAGGTGTTAACTTTAGTCAAAATCAGACTGTTCCTTTTTTCATCAGATTTTTTTATTATCGATTCCAATATAAAACCTATCGAAGAACACTGCCAAGCACATAAAGTACATTTGTGTAAAACTTTTTAAAAATCGGCCCAATCGTATAGGCGTCTCTAGGGGACAAACTTACACACACACACACACACACACACACACACACACACACACACACACACACACACACACACACACACACACACATATACACACACACACATATACACACACACACACACACAGAAAAACTGTCAGATAAAACCACTTCAAATGGTTAGTGGAATAGAAAAAGCCGACTCTTCCCCTGCTGTCTAAAATGAATTCAGAAAGAAACTCTTCTCTATTTCCATAAGACTTTTTCTTTTCTTTTTTTTTTCTTTCTATACCGATTTATACGTTTTTATTTATATTCCAGTTTTAGGCGTTTTCTTTCTTTTTCTTTTATTTACTTCACCAATTGAGATGCTATTTTGTATGAGCATGAATATTACTCTGAACACTAGGGAAGTATATTTTTTCCGTCACTTTTGACAGAGAATGTACACTCATATTACTTATTTTAGAATTTCAAGTGTTGGCAATTTACAGAATCATAAATAAAATTCACAATCATTTTATGCAATCCAACAATATTTGGTACAAATAAACTTTACTTTATTCATGACTTGTCCACCAAGTTTCAGTCATTAATGTTTAACAGTCTTTGCTTTATTGCCATTTAATGATATGGGGACACTTTATTCATCGATTCATTAGTAGATGAGGATATATACTTCTATTGATTATATTATAGCTTAGAATTCCAAATGTTAGTAATTCACAGAGTGATTCCTCACACGCTAATAAATGCCGCCTACAGAATCAGTAAATAAAATTCACAATCTGTTAGGCAATACAACTATACAAATAAACTTGAGTCTATTTTTAACTTGTCCACTAAGTTCCAGTCATTAATGGCCAACAGTCTTTGTTTTATTACTGTTTAATGATATGATATATTAAGCAACATTGAACATAGTCAGTAGTAAATGGATGGCCATTTGGGATTTCCAGATGCTGTATATGCTTTCTTGGCATTTTTTCCAGTTGTCCTGGACTTCTCGTTGCCACTGGATTCAAACAGTGCCGATTTAGGAGAGGTGTGGTTGGAGATTGCGCAACCCTTGCCTCACAATTACACATGCAGCTGCCTCTACAAGGAGTATGCTTTGTCGTTTGAGACTGAACGGAGGCGCCAAAAGGTATGGGGAACACTTTAGTCATCGTCTCAATAGTAAGGGCCATGATCCTGAATGAGCTTCACACTAATTCATACTTATGTCAAAGATAATATCTAAAAAAAAAAAAAGAAATAAAAAGGAAAAAAAAAATGATTAGGATATTCTGAAAAGAAAAGTGCATCAGAGTTATTGACAGTTTTGTGCGTTGTATTCATGTGTGCTTATCATTGAATGCTTATAAACCAAAGACTGTTGGACATTTATCGCTGGAACTTGGTGGACAAGTCATGCACAGACCAAAGTTTGTTTGTGAATTTATTAACCATTCTATGGATGGCATTTTTTTTCGGGGAGGAGGAAGGGATCGCCCTGTAATTTTTTACATCTTTTTATTTGTCATAGTCAAAAATGGTGGGTGTATGGCAGAGTGGTTAAAATACTTTCATTCTAATTAGTTGATTACAGGTTGATTACCCAGGCTGATGTTGGTTACATATAGACTCTAAAACCGCTTGACAGAATCGCTTCAAATTTGGTATAAAGCTTTCTTGTCATGTCAAATAAATAAAATGTTAATGCTACCAATGATAATACTCGTACTAGGAACCAAAACTATTGGACAAAATTCCGCTAAATTTACCACAAAGAACCCTTGGAATTGCAAAATTTGAGTGCTCAGGGTTCTAATATACTCCAGAACCGTTTGAAAGAATTGTTTCCAATTTGTAATAAAG
>NC_136497.1:29100600-29120600 GCF_053919585.1 Euprymna scolopes
TAGGCACAAATAGAAAGTGGGGAAAACTGTTGGTAGTGGTTGTAGAAACCAGTGTTTTTTCATGAAAGTTTGGCACGGGGGGGGGGGGGGAATAGATTGAAATTCAGACAAGCATCTGCCATGAATATAACAATAAAGCAGAGACAGGTTTGCAACATCTCTTCTGTGGGAAAGAAGCTGCAGGGAAGAGAAAAGAGCATTGCCTACTAGGTATCAAAGTCGGTTTTGAACTTTTGTCAAGATAGGATAGGGTGTTCTGAGCAGCTCCTGTCCAGATGTGGCAACAGTACTCCATCCTAGGTCGTACTTGGTTCTTATATAGGCACAGGATTGCATTGGCACTAAGATATCTACCAAAGTGGTAGAATAATCCAACCATTTTTCTGACGATCTTGGCAACAGATTTGATATGTTACATCTCAGATCAGGAGTGAGGGTCAGTCCAAGAAGCTTGTCAAGACATAGTGTTTCCTCAACCCTGTCAAGAGATTCACTAGTCATGTGTGATATTACTGTTAGCACATCAGCTGTAGATTTAGCAGAATGAAAACCATATTGCCCGGGGTGTTTGGAGGTGTATGTTAGGCGAACCCATACCGCGAAGGAGATAAAGGACGTGAAAAAAAATGTGACGTCCATCGCCGAACTGGAACCGAAGGTTTAAATTAAGGCTAGACAATTGAAAAGAGTGGATGATTTTCGAAAATATCGGCGAAAAAATCGGCCCCTCCCTGTAGAAATCTGCCCAGTTGAGGGTGAAAGAATTAATGTTTTTGACCAATTTTTCGATATTTGTCGTCCGAAGGGTCGAGCTTCAGAACAATTCTAATCTCGTGAAAATCCGTCACCTCTGTCGAAAGTTTTAGGCAGACATACAAACATACATAGATTTAAACAGACACATTATAGATTACAGCAACTTACTCATGATCCATAGGAGACCGATTGGTCTGTACTGAGAAGCAGATGACCGATCTTTAGAATTTTTAAATATAAGGCAGACTGATGAAGTTTTGCAGAGTGTTGGGAAACATTCTCCTTAAGGCAACGTTTAAACCACTTTGTAAGCATGGGAACTGGTTCTGGTGGAAGTTTTTTGAGCACTATGATTGGAATGCCCTCGGGGTCCCCCATCAAAAGATTTACTAGTCCTGTAGATCTAGCAGAACGGAAACCATATATTGCATGTCACCGAGTAGGTTATTTCTGCTGAAGTGATTGACCACTTCTCTATTCATCATAGATTCCAGCAACTTTCTGATGTTAACATTAAAAACTTTTTTTTTCTTTTTCAGTGCAGGATTGCCCCACAACAGTAATTTTGTGTCCTCTCATAGATTTGTTACGGAGGAAAAATGATCAAGTATGTCGAGCGGCCACACAAGCACTCAGTAACTTTCTTTTACGGATGCCCTGTAAGTATTCCATCAAACATCTATGCAATCTCAGGGTTGAAAAATATGTGTTGTCTTATCAGGGATAGCAAATACGTGTTGAAAGAAATAATATTTTTTTTTTCTATGTGTGTGTCTATGTGTGAGTTCGTTCCCTATGGACTCCAAAACAGCTGGGTCGATTTTTCTTAAATTTTTCATAAATGTACTTTATTTGTCTGGGAGTATTCTTAGATAGGTTTTGTATTGGAATGCCTGCTAAGTATTGAAAATCGATGATCAAAAAAATATGATGAAAGAAGGAACAGTCTGATTTTGACCCAAATTAAAAGCCGTATACAGCCTTACATCACAAGTGCATTTGAGACATTTAATCACTGTACAAGCAAACGGACCGGCATATAAAATCAACAATAGGTTCTTTGATAAGACAAGAACGCGTTCAAAATGAATGTTTCTGTTTAGAACACAACTGAACAATGATACTTGACTTTTGCATTTTAAACTTTAATTCAAACCATTATATAAAATAATTTAATAAAATCAACGGTAGATTCTCTACAGTGCAATGTAGATTACAATGTATTGTAGACTAAGTCACCACAGCGAGGAATGTGAAGTTTCCTCTTGGTGCATCATGGTGGAACACACAATCAATCGATTTGCTTATAAAATGAATTATTTCATTGATTTTTATGACACTAAAAGTTTTAGAAGTGTGGAACATCTGTTGATCCTTATTCAATTCTGGACAACGTAGGGTCTCCTTACTAATATATAAATATATAAATATACAAATATGTAAATATATAAATATTTAAATACACAAGTATATAAATATGTAAATATATCAATATACAAATATATAAATATACAAATATATAAATATACAAATATATAAATATTCTAATATATAAATATACAAATATATAAATATTCAAATATATAAATATACAAATATATAAATATTCAAATATATAAATATTCAAATATATAAATATTCATATATATAAATATACAAATATATAAATATACAAATATATAAATATTCAAATATATAAATATTCAAATATATAAATATACAAATATATAAATATTCAAATATATAAATATTCAAATATATAAATATTCAAATATATAAATATACAAATATATAAATATTCTAATATATAAATATACAAATATATAAATATTCAAATATATAAATATACAAATATATAAATATTCAAATATATAAATATTCAAATATATAAATATTCAAATATATAAATATTCAAATATATAAATATATAAATAATCAAATATATAAATATACAAATATATGAATATACAAATATATAAATATACAAATATATAAATATACAAATATATAAATATTCAAATATATAAATATTCTAATATATAAATATATAAATATATAAATATTCAAATATATAAATATACAAATATATAAATATTCAAATATATAAATATTCAAATATATACATATACAAATATATAAATATTCAAATATATAAATATTCAAATATATATAAATATTCAAATATATAAATATACAAATATATAAATATTCAAATATATAAATATACAAATATATAAATATTCAAATATATAAATATTCAAATATATAAATATTCAAATATATAAATATTCAAATATATAAATATTCAAATATATAAATATACAAATATATAAATATTCAAATATATAAATATACAAATATATAAATATTCAAATATATAAATATTCAAATATATAAATATATAAATATTCAAATATACAAATATATAAATATTCAAATATATAAATATTCAAATATATAAATATACAAATATATAAATATTCAAATATATAAATATTCAAATATATAAATATTCAAATATATAAATATACAAATATATAAATATTCAAATATATAAATATTCAAATATGCAAATATATAAATATTCAAATATATAAATATACAAATATATAAATATATAAATATTCAAATATATAACTATACAAATATATAAATATTCAAATATATAAATATACAAATATATTAATATACAAATATATAAATATTCAAATATATAAATATTCAAATATATAAATATACAAATATATAAATATTCAAATATACAAATATATAAATATTCAAATATATAAATATTCAAATATATAAGTATATACAGCATAATCATGTTGACATACCAGTTCTCGTTAAATCACCAAAGTTAAGCAACGAAGAACCTGGCCAGCAGCAAATAGGTGACTATTTGGAAATGCTAGGTATTGTATGGATTACACCAGGATGTAGAAATTTCCGGGTTAGTCTCTGGAGACACGTTTAATAACCACTGGGAGAGATACACCCTCCATCTTCATTAAAACATGCACTTAGAAGAAGGAAAACTCTGATGTAAAACCTGAGGTCCACTGTCTGTCTACTCTGTCTTGTGACAATCATTTGCACCTACTGAGATTAGTAATGGTTCCAAAAATGTGGATAGTCCTACACAAAGTCCTCACCACTGTAAACAAATCATCTGTGTGGATTTGCGAGCAACTTACTTTCCTGAAGTTCATACGTCGGGAGAGTCCATTCCTTTTTCTCGAATAAACAATTTATTGAAAATATTATAGAAACATGTAACAGAGGACACAATATGCAAAGGGTAGAACCACAGACATACAGAGAGAATACATTAAGTTCTAATACAATCGATAAGGAACATATGTTGCCAAGGGAAGAGATATATTCATGAACAAAGTGTAAGTTAATACAACTTAGATTTGTGCTGGTTGCTGTGTTCCGAGAATCTAGGGAACTGCTACCGGTAGAGGTGTCTGATAGTCAGCCAGTTGGAGTATTGCAGAAAAGATGGAAAGATTGGTTGTAACTTCTACACTTCTGTAGAATGACGTTTTTTAACTTTTTGGACAGGAGAGCGTATTTTCCCAAATTTTCGCCAGAATAAGTTATGGGTGATCACTTGGGCATCATTCCAATAGAGATAATTTAAATGATTCCAAGTCTTTCTTTGTAAACTGTACTTGCACATTTGAGAAGTAAAGTTTATATTATATTTCTTATAATCTGTCTGTTTCACCTTTTCTCAGAAACTGATGAGCCGATCTTGCTGAAATTTTGTATAGACCTTTGTTAGAAGGTGCAGCGAAATAAGTATTATGGAATCCATTTGATGTTTAAGTTAGGGATTAATAGGGATTAATAGGCATTAGTCGCTACAATACTACATTCACTCTAGAAGTTTTCTCAGAACCTACGGAGCCGATCTGACTGAAATTGTGTATAGACATTTGTTATGATAAGGTGCAGCTCACTAAGTATTATGGTATTCGTTCGATACAAAGTTTGGATTTGTTGCGGGACTAACGTGTGTCGATGTTAATCCCGCAAATTCAAAATAATAATAATAAATCAAGTGATAAGAATCGAGTGTAAAATGGAGTTGAAACCATCAAGCAAAGATCACTGAGACAAATGGATAACTTAAATACAAAATTTATTTTTTTTTAAAATTGTAAATGAATGAAAAGAGAAGATAAGAAAATTTCTTCTTAATTGAAAGCCTCTACCGACGACTGAGGTGATTGAATGGAAAGATGTAGAAAAGTGAAAGTTCTTGGTTAGAAATAACCAGTCTTTTTACGAAGAATTAAACAATATAAAAAGTCCACCGTTTACTTAGTGGAGAGATAGAAAAGGGTAAAAATAAAAAGTCCATTAGGGTAGCAAGTCCGTATCCATGTAGAGAAATTAATTGACGGGTGCACGTGTGTTTAATGTCCAAACGCGGACGGGTCAATGTTGATGTTTACGCCATGGTGCTCAAAGGTCGACTCCCATTTAAATGCAAAAATGCCCTTTTTATACCTCTCCGACCGGCTCCAGAGAACATTAGCTTCTGCTGATATTTTGGCGTTTTGGAAATTTGTAAAACAAATTATATTCTAAATTTTCTCATTGGCTGGTTGTGTCACATGATGGAGCTTCCAACTACGTCCGCCAAAAATATTTTCTTTTTACTTTTTTTATTTTGAGCAAAGTGTGTGGGCATATTTTAATTTGAGCCGTTGCTGAGAGAATGTTTTTTCTCAAAATGCGCGGGGAAAAATGGAATGAATAATGTTTCGTTATTTGCGTGTGTGTGTGTGTGTGTGTGTGTGTGTGTGCGTGCATGTGTGTGTGTGAGTGACTGTACAAATACTCCCCCCAGATTGAAAAAAAGATATAAAACTGTTTTTTTTTCTTTTTTTTTTAATATGTCAAAAGATGTTGAAGCTTCCTGTAGGCAAGGAAGGGTGTAAGAAAATGGCCGGCATGGCAAAAACATAAGCTACGATGTGAGTGCACCGCGACAGATTAATAGAGATTAGTATTTAAGTGCCATTTTTCCTTAAAAACTACTGGCTGAAATTTTGTATCAACTTTTGCTATGATAAGGTGCAGCAAACTAATGATATCTGTTCAATGCATATTTAGAGATTAACATTTAATTAGTGTTAATTGGGATTAGTGTTTAATACAAAAATGAGCACAAATTTAACAATATTCAACCATCAATTTGGCATAAATTACTCATTCTAAGTCAAGCTTTTGCCCTTTTTTTAATTGGCTAAAAAAATCTAGTTTTTTTTTTTCATCTATCTTTAACAGCTTTGTAAATCCTTACTTGAAAGGATTAGGTATAGCCTACCATGTTCTCAAGGTTTGCTCAAGATCTTATTCCATCAAGTCTGCTGGTAGAAGGATTAGTCTTAGAATGTTCTGGAAAAATGATCTAGAGTCACAAAGGGTCAAGTTCCCCCAAACACAGCAGGTTGACGGAGTACATTTTTATCCCAGCACTATGAGGTCAACTTTTTTGCTAAAACGTTTTAGTTTAAGGCCAGGTTAAAGAGAGTGAGGAGAAAGTTAGTGTCAGAAACTAGGCAAACCGGATTTGTTCATTAGATTTTTGTGTTCTGGTGTTGACTTCTTATTTTGATAAAAAACGCACACGATACCAAGCATGATTCCATATATCTCTTGATTGAATTTAGTAGTTTAGATAGCCCATTCTCTTAGTCCATGACTAGACAATCTATTCCAGAGCTCTTATGCCGGTAAATGTCAATTTGTTTCTACACCCCCCCCCCACACACACACTCTATCCCGTCAATATCTGAACATAATCGTCTTTAGGAAAAAAATTAGTCCTTCTGATCTGTTTGATTGTGAAGGAATAACCTGAACAATGTCTGAGCAGATTTCACTGGCATTGGTTGATGACGTGTGATGTTGAGTGCCTAGACGATGTCATTATGCTTCATCTGGTTTGCAGTACCAGGTGAATGGGAATCCTAAGGTGTCAGTGTGGGGGATTTGAGACAAATATTTGGAATGGTGACTGGAATTACAGGTGTGTCAAGCTTTCTGAGGAATCTGTGATTCTTTTAGACTATTGTCTCCAGGTGTGGATTTTTTCATAGTCAAAGAAGTTGTCTCCATATCGAACCATAGATAATGATTTATTGATAAAATTAACTTATATTAATTGTTCAATCAACACCTTAACTTATTGTTTCTTCACTAATCGCAGCGTACATGTGTGTGTTGTATTGATCTTGCTAAAATGTTAGTGCTTAGAGGGTCGATGGTGTCACACACACACACACACACAAACATACATACACACAGAATACAGCCAATATCTGCAGGATGTGTCAATGTCTTTTATTTTTGGGGGGCTTTTTTTTTAGCTGTTTATGATGTTTCTGTATTTTTGAAATGTGGATTGGTTATTTGTATTATTTGGATTCATCGGACAACTGTTCTCATCTTGAGTGTGATTTTTATATCGTTTCGGTCAATGCAAACTTTGACCTTCTTCAAGTGTATCTTGTCAAACTTGGGAATGTTTCTGTCCATTCAAAATTCCGTTCAAATTCCCCCAGTTTGACAGAAATATTCCCAAGTTCAAAAAAATAAACGTGAACAAGATCAGAGGTTTCTACGACTGAAATATTGAAAAAATCATGCTCAAGATGAGAACAGTAGTCCAATAAATCGAAATGAGTTTGTTTATTTGTAATCAAAAGTTGATCATCCAATGCTGAAAGACATGACTTTATCTCAACATTTCATCGGACTATCATAAAAGCATGTGTTGTTGATCCTACCTCCATCCACATGACATCAATTCTAATGTAACAATCAATTATTATTCTCATGAAAACCATTATTATTTCCCAAAAGGTCACTTGCGTGAACTATTTATGACACCTTGTTTTGTTTATATCCTGTTTACAAATCAATGCTAGACCCACATGCACAAAACATTTCATTTTCGACATATAAGGTCTGTCACAACAAACAAGTTGTTCGGAAATCCATGCAGATGATTTGTTTATAGTGGTAAAGGCTTTGTGTAGAACCAACCACGTTTTTTGTATTATACAACAGCTAATCTCAGTTAGTACAATGACTGCCATAAGGCAGTACAGACAGCAGAACTTGGGTTTTAAATCAGAGTTTTTTTCCTATATACATCTCTCCCATTGGATTATATATGCCCCTAGATACCAACCAGGAAATTTCTATGTCCTCGCACAAAGCATATATATGACAATTTATAGAAGGATGTTAACAATGTGGAAATGTGTTAGATAGAAGCAGGAATGAAAACAAGATAAGATGAAGGTAATAGCGAAAAATATATTTTAGTTGCATTTAAAATTCTTCTTTATTTAACTTTTTAATAATTAAAAAAAAAAAAAATTTTAATATAAATTTTGATAACCTTTGCTGATTAATTTGCATTATCATAACAACCGTTTACCATTGATTTCTCATTGGCAGCGATCATTGGTCTTCACTGAAATTTGGGTAGCAATAAACCTCCCCAAGGTCTCAGTCCTCTTCGCACTTATCCAGTGGAGGTCTGGTTAGTTCTTCCTCTTCTCGGTCTTTCCATCCACTTTGACCCTCCTCAACTATTTGGTGTGGTATCAGTTGATGCAGACATTTGGAGGGGGGGGCATAACTTCTTGATTCCATGAAGTGTTTCTTCATGTTTTACTTATGTAGCAGTTTCTATATGTCCGGTTAATGCTTGTATTCACATGCAAAGGTTTTCCTTAATATTTCAGCTGTTTTCATTATTGTTATCTGCCATATTTTCCATTCTTTTTTTAAAAGATTTTTGAGATTGTTCCTAGTGCTCCTACTATTTTTGGCGTTATCTTGACTTTCTCCATCTTCTATATCCCTTTCAGCTTTCTGACCAGCTCTGTTTATTTACTTCAGTTCTCTATCTCCTTGATATTCACTCTGTGCTCTGCTGCAATGGTGAAAACTACGATCTGGCAGGACCTTTCCTTCTTATTAACTATTATGATACCCAGTCTTCTTGCATGGATAGGTTTAACTGTTTGTACGTCCATCTCCCATAAAATTTTGTGATTTTCGTTTTCAAGTATTGCTGCTGGTTTGTGCTTGTACCATTTGTCTGGGTGTTCGAGATGCAGTTACTGTCTTTATGTTTATACAAATATTCTTTTTGGGCTAGTTTGCTGCATTCACTTATTATGTGGTTTATTGTTTCATCTCTTTCTCCACAGTCTGCAGTTTCCATTTTCTTGTGTCTTGTCAAGCTTTGTTTTAATGTGTTTTTGTGTCTTTACAAGGAAAAGTTTCAAACCAAGAGGAGACAACTTCAAAAAATAAACCCATTCCCATAAGTAAGCAATTAATTATTCTTATAAGGTTTTTGATATTTCAACAGACAATTCACTGAACAACAATTTTTTTTTTACTTTTTGAATGTTGTCTTCATTTCTACAATTGATTTAGTGTATTTTTGCTCTGCTTAATCAGGAAAGGGTATCTGTTTCTCTCCCTCTGCTCAGATTTTTGTGTTAAGTTGATTTGAAAAAGAAAAAAAAAATGAGATTTTGTGAGAAAATCGATTACATTTTGTGGCATCATCAATTGATTGATTTTTTTAATGCATATCATTCTAAAGATGTTTTTAAGAGAAAAAATGTTTTCCCAATAACATATATTGATTTTTTTTTTTTTTTACATAGGCATCACCACTTATCAAGGCCAAGAGGCCACTCAAGGATAAGGGTTAAAGAGTGTACAGTAGAAATTGGACAATATAGTAATCATTAGTAATGAAAATTTGGTAAATTTGATAACTTATATGGAATGGCTCATCAAGAACTTATTTATGTTAGACTTGAAGACAACCATATTGTAGTCAGGCGGAAAGCAGGAAAACGGAAGACAATTCCACAGGCGTGCAGTTCTAAGAAAGAAGCTTTGTTCATCGAATCTACATTTAGGTTTAGGCACAGATAAAGAGTGGGGGGAGGGGAATTATTGATAGTGTTTACAGCTAGACGAGTGTTTCTTGTGAAAGTTAGGCGAGGGGAAACCATAGATTGAAGCTCAGTCGAACACTTTCCATGAAAATAACGATACATCAGAGACAAACTCGCAACCTGATAGAAACATCAATTATTGTAAACTAAATGGTGGGCATTGATAGAAGTAAGTACACATAAATTGCATGTTCCGTAACCATTATTAGAACTTTAGTGCTTGAACTTCTGGAATACGTAGTAGCAGGAAGGTCTCTCTTCAAATCTCAACAGTAGTCAGCCATCATGAATGCATCCCAGCAACTCTGGTACCTGGTCTCCATCTCTTTCAGGTTCTGATGGAATCTCTTCTCCTGCTCGTCACTCATTGAACTCCTTAGGAAACCGGTTCATATGTGAAAATACATAGTGTATATTGATGCTCATGTTGCAGCTTAGGTTTCTGAAAGTAGTCAGCATGTTGTTTACAAGTTTTGTGTAGTTTTTGGCCTTCTTGTTGCCAAGAAAGTTCTTTACTACCAGAATAAATGATTCCCACACTTTCAGTTCCGCTTTCTTCATTGAGTTTTCAAACTCTGTATCTCTGATAAGCTGCCGGATTTGAGGACAGTCAAAGATGCCAGTGTTAAACTTCTTCATGGTTAATCCTGGAAAAGACTGGAACAAGTAAGTGAAGCAGTCACAATCCTTGTTCCAAGTCTTAGTAACTTGCTTGATTAAGCTGAGCTTGATGTACAACAGTGGGAAGAGTAATCTGTCTGTCCATCAGGGGTCGTTACAAGGCCTTAATTCCTCTCCCATACAGGACAGTTCTTTTGTGTATGTTGAGCAGCAAGTTTTGGAAGATTTTAAGGTTTTATAACTTCAAACTGATCCCTTTTCGACATAATCACTCAGAACTATCGGACCTGAATACGCCTTGTCATTAAAATAATCATTTCCAATGAAAATGATTATTCGACATGACATTTTACCTCTACCAACTTCTAAAATGCTCCACATATGCGTACATATGAACAAAAGCATAAAAAATGACATGTGGCCATAGCTAAAAAACTTGACCTGATTGAGCAAAACCAATATGATTTTTGGATTCAGTATATCAGATTCGTCCTAAATGAGCCGAAAAAAAATGCAGACAACCAATTTGTTGTTGACCAGTGTTATTAACTTTTATCCTTGAGTGTCTTTTGACCTTGATAAGAGATGATTCATAAGTTAAAAAAAAGAAGAGAAAAACGGTTATTCAATTATTCAAACAATTACACAGATTTGGATTTTTCAGACTTTTTTTTTCAACTTACATTAAACAAGACATATTACCACTGAGATGTAAGGAGCTATGGTGAGTAGGGGTCAGATTTATAGGAAACATCCTAAGTGGAGAGTTGTGCAGCAAGATGTTTGTTCACATTAAATTTGCATTTATGCAATCGGGGAAGCAAGAAGCAAGAAAGGAATATCAAAGTTTCAATGGCAAGTTGTCCGAAGAAAAAATTTATTAAAGTAGAAAATTTTCTGGCATCTAGGGACTTCTACAATGAAGGAGTAGAATTACGCTGACAGTCGGGTTGGTTGGGGCATTTACTTTGAGGAGGTACATGTGCAGTAAGTTTAGCAGGGGCACATTCCATGGAAGTACTTGGTCCTGGATATGACCTAAAACTATATCCGATGATGAGGCCCCAGCTTGTGGGCCTTAGGGAGTGTGGAGCCACCCTTTAATTGACATTGCTCCCAGGTCCACTCTGACCTGGAGTGGTAGTACCTGTTACGGTCTCAACTATAGGTTAACTAGAATTCGACTTAAAAAACAAATATACTCCATTAAAAAATCGTTCCTCAAAATCACTAGATTTGGCATTAAATAACCTGAAAAAGGTTGATATGCCATAAAACAAAAACAACCAACCAACCATGGAAGTACTTGAAAAACGAATATATGAATGCAACATTGCAGTGATGGAACAGTGGCTCAATTTTGGTAGACAATATGAGACTTATTAAGTTAAAGATTCTTTTTTTACCTTGTCCAAGAAAGAAAGATTGGATGTTGGTGAACCAGTTCAAACGTGGCAACAATCTTCCATAGATGAACGAATGGTGGCTTTATAGAGATATAGGATACTGGCAGATGTGAATAGTTTTCTAGCCTGATAGAGGGAACCCACCTTCTTTGCAACAGACTTGGCATTTTCTTCCACATGTTGACTTTGTTTTTAATTCTAATTTACCCCAAACAAGACGCATTGCCACTTGAATGTAATAGGTTACTATTTAGGATCATGCCTGACAGAGGACTGTGGGAAGTTGGGTAGCAAGATGTCTGTTCAAATTACATTTAAACTTCTGCATGTTAGTACAGTCAGGGAAACAGGAACCAAGGAGGGAATTCCAAAGTTTAGCAGTTTGAAGGAAGAAACTATTAGATCAGAAGTTTTCCGGCATCTAGGGACCTCACTAGTGAAGAGGTACGATTTTGCTGCTTATCAAGTTAGTCTGGAGTATGTTCATCAACGGTATACAAGTACTATGAGTTCATCAGACCATTGAAGTACTTGTAAGGCAGGCACAGGGGGCTTACATTGCAATGGTGAGACAGGGGTTGGAGCTTTGCTGATAGTACTGGGCCTATTAGATTTGAGACTCTTTTTTGGATCCTGTCTATGAGATAGAGACTAGTGGTAAATGCATCATCCCAAATATGGCAACAATACTCCATGCATGGGCAAATTATGGTTTTGTACAGATATAGGATCCTTTCAGGTGTGCGTAATTTTCTAGCACTGTAGAGGGAGCCCACCTTCTTTCCAGCATTGTCTTTAATGTATTTGTTTCAATTCATGTTGCCTGTGAATGTTAAATCGAGGTGTTTGAACGATGAGCTCTCAGGTAAGGTATTATTTGCAATGGCAATTGGTGGTTGAGAAATTTTTGTAATTGTTAAAGGAAAAAAGTTTAGTGTTTGTAGCATTAAATGTTACCATTCATTTACGGCATTTATGAATAGGATCAACCCCAGGGGAACGCCTGCATTATTATCATATATATCAAATATCATGTTTAGATGTATAGTCAAAACAACCTGGATTTTTCTCTTTTCTAGGAACGATTTGATTATGTTAAGTATTCATGCTGAAATACTTTTTCATGTCAGACATTGCCAAAGGCATTGGATATAAAAAAAATAACAATAAAAACCGTAGCTTCCTTGCCTTATCCAGTGCATGATACATGCTATGACTGTGACTGTGACTGTTAGGCTGAGGAGTTTGAATGTTGGACTCTTCGGAAAACTGCAATCGGTGGTTGGAAAAGGTTTCTTATAATCGTTAAAGAAAAAGAAGCTTTGTCTTGGCAGCATTGAATGTAATCATCCAGTTTTACCAATTCTACTGCAGACTGGAGGACATTTTCTAAAGATTAAGCCTTTCTCTTGGATATGTGTGCGTTCAGTTTGCCTGCATGTCAAGAATAGAGCATGGTGTCATCAGCAAATATACTCATCTCTGATGCGATTGCATCAAGGAAGTCGTTTATGTAAATCAAGAACATTCCACTTTATGCTTGCAACACAGAGATGTAGGAAACTGGCATTTGTGAGAAGTTTTCTAGCCCGGTAAAGGGAACTACCTTTTTTTGCAACAGACAACATTAGGCAGAATTTTCTATGTATTTTTTCCAATTAATGTTAGCTGTGTATGTTAAGCCGAGGAGTATAAATATTAAATTCTTGGAAAGGATGACAATTGATGGTTGGAAAGGTTTCTTATAATTGTTAAAAGAAAGGAGTGGCATTTTGACTCCATCCTACCCTAGAATGGAGATCATTTTCTAAGGGTTCAACCATTGCCTTGGATATGTGTGAGGAAGGTAGCAATCAGTGGCTGGAAAAAAAGTTTCTTATAATCATTAAAGGAACTTTGTCTTGACAGCATTGAATTCAACCATCTAGTTTTACCCATTCCACTACAGACTGGACGACATTTTCTAATGCTTAATCCTTAGATATGTGTGCATCCAATTTGCCTGCATGTCAAGAATATAGTGTGGTGCTATCTTAGACTCGATTGCATCAAGGAGATCGTTTATGAAGATATGGTATAATAAAACTCCAAGTATTGACCCCTTAGGCACATCAGCATGAAAGGGATGTTGTTTGGATGTATGGCCATCGAAAATAACCTGGATCTTTCTTTTAGCCCAGAAGGGCCTGATTATAGATTCTATCAGTTATTTATTCAGCAATTATATATGAGTTAATTTGTTAATTTTCCTGAGAAAACCATGCCACACTTTGTCAAAGACCTTGGATATATCAAGCGGTATCTTATGTATGGTATAATTTGGTATAATTTAGATTTTGGAGAAATACTTCTTCAGATGCAGTTCAAATAATCTAAATTATTGATCCTTATCTGAAAACTTTTGACGCTAACATGACAGAATGTGAATAATTGTATAAATCTCTACAATTTAACAAGTAAAATTTAATATTTGACATTGATATCTTTGTAAAAAGAGAAAATCTTATTTCTTGTAATTTATATGAGTCAACACATGGCCATAATAAAAATATGACCAAAAGAAAGTGGAAACTTATTACCTTTAAAAAAAAGACACAAATTATTTTCATTTGAGAAACTCTTTATCTTTGTCTATCTACAATTATATAAAAGGAACTTTTCTGTGTGAGTACATTCCCTATGGACTCAAAAACGGCTGGGCCGATTTTTATGAAATTTCACACGAGGGTACTTTATGTGCCTGACAGTGTTCATATATAGGTTTTATATCAGAATGTCTTCAATAAGTATCGATAATCAAAATAATCCGATGAAAGAAGGAACAGACGATTTTAACACCTTACACAACCTAGCATCACGAGTGCATTTGAGAAGTTTTATTATCACACAAGCCGAAAGGCTCGACATGTAAAATCAACAGTAGGTTCTTTGATATGACAGGAGCGCATTCGAAATGAATGTTTCTGTTAAAGCACAATTGCATTATAATACTTGACATTTTCATTTTAAATTTAAATTTAAGCCATTATCATTGCATATAAAATCAACAGTTTGGTCTTTAATATGACAGGGACGCATTCGAAATGGATGTTTCTGTTTAAAAAACCATTAAAGTATGATACTTGACTTTTGCATTTTAAACTTTAATTCAAGTCATTATTTATAAAAAATAATGTTATAAAATCAATAGTAAGTTCTCTACAATGCGATGTATACAATGTACTGTGGACTAACTCGCTGCAGGGATGCACGTGAAGCTTCCTAGATTTACACTGTGATGGCTCCCAATCAGAGCAGGTAATCAATCAATTTGATTGACAAATGGTTGATTTCACTGATTTCAATGACAATAAAAATATGAGTGTGAAGCATTTGTTGATCATCATTCAATCTCGGGCAACGTCAGGTCACCCTGCTAGTTAACCCCCCCCCCCGCAAAAAAAAAGACAAAAAAAAAGGTTTTATCTTCAGTCAATATCTTGATATATTCTTTTAATGGTTTATTGATAGTTTTAATTATTATCTAATTTCCTCGCAAGGAGGTAAATATTTTGTTTGCCGCTTCACTAATGAAACATTTAAAATTTCCTTTTTTCATATTTCTTCTAATTTTGAGAATGATTGGTAAAATTTTTACAGGCGAAATTAGAAATCTTTTTTCTCAAGCATATCGATGACCTACACTTACTAAATGCTTACGCTTCACACAATAGAAAGTTACTGGCTTATTCAATCGATTGTTTGGTGTGCTACATAATGCTGGTCATGATTACCTAGTTTTCTGCATTTTTTAAGACAGCATATGTGTGTCTAGGTCGCCATGTTGGTTGCCATTCATGGTACACAACTGGATATGAATAAATAGAACTGTAACAACAATTTAAACAAATCATACAGACGCAACTGAGCCATCCAATTTCATCTTTAATAATCAACTCTAACCCAATAATCATACACCTATCGTGTCTCATTAAACCGCTAGAGATTGCTAAATTTTTTAAAAATTTAACACCAAGGTTGCCACTTGAATTTGTCTGTGAAGATATAACTCGCATTAAAATTAAGTAAAATAAGCTATCATTTTTAAATAAATAAAAACTACCACCAGAAAGTGCAGAATAAACAAAAAAAATTGTTTATTAGTCAGACATAGAGGTATGAACACAGGCTACCCAGAGACATCGTATGCCCTTGTTTCCTTACAATGAACACCATCTCTCCATTTCCAATTTCTCTTTTTCTCAAACTGAACAACTTGGAGACGTTTTCTTGTCACATGTTCAGGCAACTAGTCTGACAGGTTGAGGGTACAGGTTTGACAGTGTGTCTAGATGTTGTTTCTGACTGATAGTACAGGACCCTAACTCTAAGAGTGGCTCCTCTATCATCAGTTGTATAATATCAGGATGTCACACATGAAAAGGGGCCCTGAATTTATCTACCACGGACGTATCCAATGCCACAGCCCACTAGATGAAGACTGGGCTAATTGTCTACTTATGTGAAAATATCTAACATCAAATACACGCCCACTTTGTCCAACTCATTCTACCTAAAACTGAAACAATTAAATGAAATCAGACATTAGACAGCCACAGAAGAAGTGAAAAGGAAAGTTCACATTACGTGTGGTTTTGGTCCGTCAATATTGATGTGGAAAACACATTGGAGCAGTTCGAACAATTGACAGCAGGAACGGTGTGGCTGTACCATTTGATGAAATTACTATGTAAAACAATTCCTCATCGAAACCTGTGAGACCGGCAATTTTATCCATCCAATGCATTGCAACCAGGATCGTTTGTTGTTTTGAAATTCTGTTGTCGATTATGCCTCACAGCCACACCAAAGCACATTATTTTAGAGGAAATGAATTCTTTCTGAATGCACATCAATATCAAACTGAATAGTTTTATGAAGAATATTAATAATATTTCTATTTCGTCCTATATATTTTTTTTTCCAGATTGTAAATCAGAAATGTACCCGTGTCAACCAATTCAACCTCTCATTGCACTTTTGCACTCAACGAACTCCGATATTCTATGTAACACGTGCGCTTGCCTCACTTCACTAGCCACTTCAGGTAAGAATTACATTTTTATTGCACTTTGCAATTAATTGTTTGAAAGTTTTTAAACAATATTAATTTTGTGGAAATTCAGAGAAGTTGTCCCTGAAACGATTTCAGCTGAATTGTTGGAAGGTTCTTTTTTTTTGGGGGGGGGGGGGATGCTGAGTTGTAAAGCACATGCAGTAGCATTTGGTTCCTCTACCTGTAATCGCCTAAAAAAGTAGAATCTCATTTGGGGTGGAGAGCTTCATAATGCCTAATTTTTTAAGCAAAAAAATTTAATTATTAGAAATATGTTTCTGAATTTTTTAGATGAGTATTGATAATTCATATTACTTGGATTATTCAGACTACTGTTCTCCCCTTGAGTGTTATTTTCACAAGATGTGAACAGTAGTCTGAATAATTTAAATAATATGAATTATCAACATTCAACTAAAACAGTCTAAAACAAGTCGGGAGATGGTCAGCCGGTAGACGTCCAAACAATTCGAAGCAGTGCTGGATGCATGAATTTAAATATCGCAATCATGAAGAGTAGACTTTTATAATACATGATTAACTCTGTAACTAAAATTCAAACAGTTAATAAATGTTCAATACATCTACATTTACCGTGGTTGGAGACAGTAAGTGAGAAATTTGCAAAGTAAATCAGCTCAACAGTGCAAAATTATTTTGCTTCAAATGTGTGTGTTGTGTTCTTTATGAAAACTTTAATACCATTCTCTTGAAAAGATGTTCTACTCCTCCTATCATAATAATAATGTAATTTATAATTTTGAATGTAGTTGCAGTGCCAACTATGTGGGTCGAACAACATTGAGATTGGATGGAAGCGTTCAACAGCATGTACCTACCAAAATCAGAAATGGGACATACCAAGCAACAGACGTACTTGCTAGCACATACGGGTCTTCAATCACTGACCATCTCATTAAAAACCCATCATGTGCAGCGAATTTTAGCACGAACTCATTTTCAATTCTGAGTGATACTCACTCATTATTCCATTTAAAGATCTTGGAGACTGTTCACATTCGGTTGAGAAGGCCTTCTCTCTGTAAACAGAGGGAATGCCTCATGGGTTTAAGCGTGATTCGCCTCTACGATCTTCCCCCATTTTAAAATTTTTTTCCCCTACACATAACAAAACGCAACCTAATTTTATTTTAAATTGTACATATTTTCGAACCCCCCTCTTTTTTTTTTTTCAAATCCCTCGATACAGCCCCTTCTACTTTATTTTAAAACATTTTTAATTATGAATTAGAAAAGTCTTCCCTTCATGATTGCAACATTTTAATCCTGTACCCCCAAAGAATCATGAAATATATAGACACCCACAGAAACAGTTTATTTCAATAAACATAAGTTATAGAATAAAAGCAAAAACAAATGGTCACAAATTTAATAACTAATACTTGGTTTGCTGTTTTTAATGCTAGGACTCTTCTAGGCATGGCGTTAATCAGTTGAAGTATATCATCTTGAGGAATTTCTTGCCATGTATGACGCAATAATGCTAAAAGTTCAGGCTTAGATAATGGCTTCCTTTCCTTTTTGCGAAGGTTCCAGTCTAATATGCCCCAAAGGTTTTCAAGTGGGTTCATACCCGGGGAGTGACTTGGCCATGAAAGTTTATTAATCCCATTTTGGCTCAACCAATGCTGTATCGCTCTAGCAGAGTGACAAGGAACGTCTTCCATAAATAGGGAGTTAACTTAGTTCATTTTACCACTTGAGAATATTGGTAGGAATTTTTTGTGTAATATTGAAACATTTAACAGAATTGATGTTTCCTTCACACTCCATCAGGTCTCCAAATTGCATCCATACCATAACCGAGAAATCGCTATGTTTCATGTTTCAACGTTAAAATCAAACTCTTGCTGTGGGAGCCTCCATACCTATACTCCTCCACTGTCGGGAAATAATGTAAATCATAACTAATCAGAGAAAATAACATTGATCCAAAAGGTCATAGGTCTCTTCACCATCTCAGGAGCCCAATCTTTTTCTGTGCTTGATATTGGCAGGACAAAGAGGTTTCCTTCTTGCAGCTTTACCACAGTAGCCCAACTTGTGAAGATACCGGAAAACTATTCTAGAACTTTGCATCAAGGATCCTCTTCAACATTTCTTTTAATAAGACGCAAGGTTCTTTCAGAGAACTCAGGATTACCAGAGTGAAGTTTTGTGCACTCTTTGTCCTCTCTTGTGAATTGTACGATCACTCTATTAACAGTAGAAAAATGGTATTGAAAGATTACCTGCTATTTTGCATGGACTAAGACCACCTTCATGTTGAACCATGATTCGTCTTTGCAAACATTCTGTTAAGTCTGATGCTCCTTTGGTTCGTGGTATGCTTCAATGTTGTTAATTACAATTTTAATGAGATGCTCTAAGTTATTTCAGGATCATTCTGATCTGTAAATATAAATAAGCATGTATTAATCTTAGGAAAAATATTGATCTTAGTGTCTATTATTGTCGGTCATGCTTGTATGTATGTATGTATGTATGTATGTATGTATGTATGTATGCTGATGATCCCCGTTTTCTATTTACAAAATTTTAGTTAAGGTTTTCTCTTTTCATCATTATGTAGTACAATTCTGTTTAAAAATTGAAGGCGTTCACAAAATCAGCTTATGCAAATGCTAAGTCTATTTCTATTTAACAATTTTAGTAAAGGCCTTTTTTTTTCATCCTTATATAAATGAATTCTCTTTGGTCATTATAAGCATTTTAAAAGTCGAATTATGTAGGTGCTAAGTCTGCGATAGGTTAAAGTTAATTTTTTTTTCCATCCGGAATTTAAACTGCATTTTTTATTTTTATTTTTGCATTTTTTTTATTCAAAGTTTTAGACTATATGTATATATATACATTTTTTCGTTCCCATCCCTATCGCTAACTAGTATTTCTACAAAAATAATACACACACACACACACACACACACACACACACACACACACACACACACACACACACACACACACACACACACACATATATATATATAATTATTTTTATCGACGAAGGCGTTTTTTTTTTCATCCTTATATAAATGAATTTTCTTTGGTCATTATAAACTTTTTAGAAATCGGATTATGTAG
>NC_136497.1:29123100-29178100 GCF_053919585.1 Euprymna scolopes
GTTTCTATTTAACCCATAGTTGCGACCCTAACAGGTACTACCACTCCGGGTCAGAGTGGACCTGGGAGCAATGGCAATTAAAGGGTGGCTCCACACTCCCCAAAGCCTGCAAGCTGGGGCCTCACCATCGGATATAGTTTAAGGTCATATCCAGGACCCTAAGCTATTTGGAAATAAGAATGAATTTATATGAGTTTTTGAAGAACCAGAATGTTACTTTCTTTAATTGCAATGCTTGAACATGGTTAGACCAAGTACATTGATGTCAAGGGACTCATATTGAAAATAGTAACATATTGTCTTGTTTTGACAACTATTTATAGGTGATGTTTATAACTTTTTGAACACCATATATATATATATATATATATATATATATATATATATATATACTAGCAAGGAGACCAGACGTTGTCCTGAATTGAATGAGGTTTAACAAATGTTCCACTTTCCCATACTTTTATTGTCTTCGAGATCAGTTTTCAATCAAATCAATTAATTGCCTATTTCCGCAGTGTACCGGGAGAAAGTTTCACTTACTACACAATACATTGTAGCCTACATTACACTGTATATAACCTTCTGTTGATTTTATAAAATTATTCTTAAATAATGGCTTGAGTTAAAGTTTAAAGTGTAAAAGTCAAGTATCATGGTTCAATTGTGCTATAAACAGAAACATTCATTTCAAACGCGCCCCTGTCTTATCAAAGAACCACCCGTTGATTTTATGAAATTATTTTTACATAATTACTTGAATTAAAATTTAACGTACAAAAGTATCATGATCCAATTGGCTCTAAAACCAAACATTGATTTTGAACGTGCCTCTGCCTTATAAAAGAATCTAAAGGCTGGGCCTTTCTGCTTGTGTGGTGATAAAATTTCTCAAATGCACTTGTGATGTTGGGCTGTATAAAAGTGTTAACTTTGATCAAGATCGGACTTTCTTTAATTGGATTGTTTCGATTATCAATACTTACCGGAAACATTCCGATACAAAATTTACATAAGAACACTCCCAGACATATCAAGTACGTTTGTGTAAAGAGATCGGTCCAGTCAATAGGGAACAATCTCTTACAGTTTTAAGTTTCTTTTATTTTTATATATATATAATTTTGTGCTAACATTATTCAGGTATCCAGGTTTCAATTTCAGGAACAATTGTGAGCGCAAAAAAGAAAAAAATAGAAGTAGTAAGCAGGAAAAAGAGGTGGAAAATAAAAAAAAAACGCTCTTATCAGTTGTGACGTCACAGGCGGTCAAAATAATGTCTTTTAAGCGATGTCGTTTACACGAGCTTTGAATGACTTTCAAAAAATGTCAGCGAAAAAAAACGACCCTCCCTGTAGAAAAGTGTCCAGTTGAGGGTGGCGGAATTAATGTTTTTGGCCAATTTTTCGATTTGTCGTCCGAAGCGTCGATCTTCAAAACGATACCGATCTCGTGAAAATCTGTTGCCTCTGTCAAAAGTTTTAGGCAGACATACATACATACATACATACATACATACATTTAAACAGATAGGTGATATTATAGATGATTTATCAGTCCTATCATGAGCAAAATTTTCCAAATCGGAAAATGTTCTTTTTCTTAATTGTTTATCATATATACTTTAATAACACAAAATACATACTAAAATATTCCTTAGTGCTGAGTTGAAACAGCTTTTAGAAATTGAATTCCAAACTAACCTATCCCTGCCCAAGACTTAATTTATCCATCTTTCTCTTAAATTAACTCTTGTCACTTCTTTCCATGTTCTTCTTGATCTTCTCCTACCAACTTAGTCTACGACCTTAACTGTCCTACATCTACTAACTCAAGCACTCTCATCCATTTATTTTTTCAATGTGACCAAACCAACAAAGTCTCTTGTTCTGTTTTCTATATTGTATAGATTTAAAAACAAAAAAACATTATTTTTTACTCCATTTTAATTTTTCCCAGAAGATGCTAACGGCAATATCAATAAAAAAATGAATCTATGTACCACGTTTCTGTTTTTATGTTGTCCATTTCTCATATGAAAATGCGCAGTAATTGTTTTTTCAGCTGAGAGTCGAGATGAAATTGTTCGTGAAGGGGGTATTCCACTACTCATAACAGTTTTACGGGATTGTTATGATATTGACGTGCGTTACTACTGTTTCGGGGCCATTGGAAACATAGCCATCACCCCAGAGAATAGGCAGGCTCTTCTTGAAGCAGATGAGAAATTATTGGTTAACTATTTACTTGTCCTTAATTTGTCATCAGAATCAGAAAAGGTAAGTAAAAATTAATTTTATTAAGTAAAGTAAATGAGAAAATAGATGCGATTAATAAAGGGAGGGTGTGAGGAATAGTTCAAAGATAAAATATTTTTGATTGATTTGTGATGAGCTCATTTACTGTTTGTGTGCTCTCGCTGGACACCTCGTGGGATATAAGGATGCACGTGCCTAGGTGCAATATAAGGATGACTCTAGAATCATTCAGCAGTGGCATCGTAAAACGTGGTGGAATGTGTAAGAAGGAGTCTGTGCAACAAGGCCTCTGCAAAGAAGGTGGGCTCTCTCTACTGTGCTAGAAAGCTACTTACACCTGAAAGTATCCTGTATTTCTATAAGGCCACCATTCGCCCATGTATGAGTATTGTTGTCACATTTAGGCTAGTGCATCAGCTACTTGTCTCTCACTTCTGGACAGGGTCCAAAAGAGAGTCGCCAATCTGATAGGTCCTGAACTGTCATCTAAGCTTCAGCCTCTGTCCCATCGACGAAATGTTGCATCCCTCTGCATGTTCTACAATTATTTTAATGGTGACTGCGCTGATGAATTACAAGCACTTGTACCTCCTCAACATAAATACTCCCAACAAACCCGACAAGCAGCTATATCCCACTCCTACACAGTAGAGATCCTTAGGAGTAAGAAAGCCTTCTACTCCAATAGTTTTTTCCCAGAACTGCTAGACTTTGGAACTCCCTTCCGGAATTCTGCTTTCCCAGCATTACTGACATGTTTAAGTGCAATGTGAACAAATGTCTTGCTGATCATCTCCTTTCATAATGTCCCTGCAACTTATGCCCCCAATAATAGCCCTCTACTTCAAAGTGACACTGTGCCTTGTTTGGGGTGAAAATTGAAAAATAAATAAACTTTTTTTTTAATTACATTAAGAGGAATTGATGCAGCGAATTGAACTCTGCAATTGGCAAGAAGTTCTGACACTGATTTAAAATTTTTTTTTTTTTTTTTTGCCTAACAAGTCATTTCAGCATCATGGCCTTTGATCCGAAGCTTATACCCCTGTTTGATGGCAGTGACTCCAGGCAATCAATTGTGGAATGGTTAGAGAAGGCAGAATCGATATGTCAGTTGAGTGGAGTAAAGCATATAGAGTGCATCATTCCAATGTGATAGTTTGGCGGCGCATATGCTCCGTATCAGCAATTGAGTGATGAGAAAAATGAAAACTTCAATTTTGTGAAGAAAACGTTGTACACAGTTTCTGCTTTTGACCCCTTCACTGCATGGAAGCAATTTGTAGCTCTTCAACCAGGCAAAACAGTCGATGTCTTTTTGTCAGAACTATGCAGACTTGCAGTTTTGTTGGGGGGGGGGGGTCAGAATGGTGCATTTATTGCTGGATTGCCCAAACATACAGAAGAGCTCTTACAAGCGTCTTCTCAAATAGAGGACTTAGATTTGCCATACATGCTAGCACCTCGTGCCATCTTGAAGAACTGCATTGGAGTTATAGAACATGCTGTAGTCGCTGCACAGATGTCACAATGCATACATAGACAGATGTGCCCCCAAGATGCTACAACTGAGATGGGTCCAATATTGTGGTAATTAAGTTATTGTCTCCCGAGATGCAAGACATTTAGAGGTGCTGGTGAACAATCTCAAAAAACACTTGTGCTATTCATGCCAATGGCTGATAAGAGGATAAGAATTAAATAAATAATCAAATTCTACCCAATTTACACCATAAATGATTACTACACTGCCACCTTGCATTTATTAACCCTTATCTTCGAGTGGCTTTTGGGCCTTGATAAGTGGTGACTCCCTTGTAAAAAGTAGAGAAAAAAACCCAGCATCAATCTCATTCTCTAAATTCTTGTAAATGGTGACTGTTTGCATCAATGGAATACTACATCTTAACCAAGTGTTGTCCTCAGGCTGTCAGTTCCAGTCTACATGTTCCCATTGCTTTCTTAATAAGCTGAATGTTTTGTACATGTTCAAATATTCCATTATTCATGCATGAGGGATTCCGTTGCTTTTTTGTAGTCAATCAATTCTATTGCTATATTCCTTTTCTTGTTTTTTTTTGTTTTGTTTTACTTCATTCAAGATTCTTCTTCTTTGTCTTCTTATTCCTCTTTTTCTTCTTATTTTCTCATTGCTACTTAAGATGCATGTATTACGTTGTAATATATTGCCCCTGCCTCAATACATTACAATCATGATTTTATTATTATCAGCATCTTCATTACCATAAAATTTACATCATCATCTCAGCATCATCCTCAGTATACTTTTTATTTTTTTTAAATTAAAATTAATCTCGATGCCCATCATCGTCATTATCATCATCATAGTAACCACTGCCCTGTTATTTTATTGTCTTTTTTACCCTTTATTTCTGCCGTTTATTTTTCAGATTGTCTGCCAGTGTCTGGTTGCGCTACGGAACCTCGCTTCTGATGGTATGTTCACCTCGTTAACATAAAATAAGAATTAACATCTTATAAATGATCAAAACTAAATTGCAGATCCCCCGCCTTTCCCCTGACTCAACATTCCATACTTAATTAATCTTCTGATTGTAACTATTTAAATTTACTGAAAGCTAAAAAGTTATTACTTCTATTTTTAATTTTGCAACCGGTTCTACTGCTCCCAATCATTTGGCCTTTTTAGTCAAGATCAAAGTGTAGTATCTGTTCTTCAGATGCTGCACTTCCATTTCTTGTTCTCTTTCGGTGGAGAATCAATCCTTCACGACTGAGACAATTTTTTTATTTTTATACCTTTTCTCCACTTTAAAAAACCACCCTGGTGTCTAACTCTGTCCCGTGGGGAGGCATAGTAAATAGGTACTGCTCCCAAAGCCATTCCTATGACATTTGAACCATTTCTTATTAAAAATCCAGAGTAGTGTAGCTAACAGAAATAAAATAAAAAATTGCCCAAAAAAACAAATATGCAACCAATAAATGTTACCAAAAGCAAGATAAGCTGCTCTTCTACTGATCTTGATAAGTTCTTTGTGTTTTAACTTATTTTAAAGCGTTTATTACTGAAATAAAGAAAGTGTTCATATTACATTTAAATTTCTGCATGTCAGTACAGATGGAGAAAATGAAGAGCATAAAGTGAATTCTAATTGCAAGCGGTTTGAGGAAAGAAGTTATTAGAGTAGAAAGTTTTCCGGCATCTGCGGACCTATACAGTGAAAGGGTTGGACTTTGTTACTTCTCAGGTTTGTCGGGGGTATTTACATCGAAGGGGTAAAAGTGCAGCAAATTCATCGGAGCACATTGCATGGATGTGCCTGGAAGACATTGTGATGATGAGACAGAGGCTGGAACATAGTAGACAGTATAGGACCTATTAGGTTAAATATACTTTAGTGGGGGATGCCCGTTTCTCTTCCCTGCAACCTCTTTCCCACAGAAAAAACGTTGTGAGCCTATCTCTGCTTTATCGTTATTTTCATGGCAAGTGCTCAGCTGAGCTCCAATCTATGGTCCCTCCTCGCCAAACTTTCATGAAAAACATTCGTCTAGCTGAAACCACTATCAATAATTTCCCACACTTTATCTGTGCTTAAACCTAAATGTAGACTTCATGAAGAAAGCTTCTTTCTTAGAACTGCATGCCTGTGGAACTCTCTTCCGATTGCCTGCTTTCCAGCTGACCATAATCTGATTGTCTTAAAGTTCAATGTAAACAAGTTCTTGGACCGTCCCCCTAAGTAATCCGATTTATAAACTTCCCACTACTTATGTTTACTACAGTATAATCACATTGACTAATGTATACCATTAACCCTTATCCTCGCTCGAATGGCCTATGGGTCTTGATAAGTGGTGATTTCTGTGTAAAAAAATAAAAAAAACTTTTACAAGAGAGAGAGATGGTGTATTAGTCCAGTTGTAGCAACAATAATCCGTGCATTAATTATTATCATCATCATTATTATTATTATTATTATTATTTATTCAATAAATTATATAATATTTCTAAAAGTTTTTTTTCTGTGATTTAATATCCGTTTCCTCATTTCAGTAGTGCTCTATTCTTAATGAAAACATTCATAACTGATGTCAAAATATTAAAATATTAGTAGAGCTCATGGAAATTTCACACAATGCAAAATATATTTAATTAACAAATATGTTTTGATAAATGTCATATTTTTCTGGATACTGCAAAACAATTTTTTTTTTTGTTTTTTTTTTTTGTTTTTTTTTAGAGAAAAACCAATAACACACAGCAAATATGAATTTATTAACATTTCTATGAAAATAGTGCCCAATGTACTTTTAATATAGAACTGATCCAAATGAGATAAATTAATAAATTCTAAAAATTCTCAGAAATTAATTATGTGCTACATAGTTCAATACAAATAATAAAATTGCATTGTAAGAGACAATCTTTAATTTACTCTTTCAGTCCAGCATTTCTTGACAGACAATTTTTTTGTTTTTTTACTTTGTTTCTTTCAAATATTCCCTTTTTTATGTAATGCTTTGCTGACTTCTTTCTTCGGTGAAGGATCGTTGCACATCGAAATTATTAAGAGTTCTTTTCTCACACCATTACAACAATGATAATATATTATAATGATATTCGTAAACGAGGCCACATCAAAGAGAGGTCACTTTCAAAAATTGTATTTGGCTTTTTTCAAAGCGTAACGTATGGACTAACTAAGGAAGGAACAAAAATATTATATGGACTAGCAGGACGGTGGAAATTCCACGGAGGTTGAAAATTTTTAAAACACTTAAATAAAATGAATAAAATAAAACAAATAACGACAAATTTAAAACAGTTTTTTTAGTAAATTCTTTTTTGACCTTTTAAAATTATATCTAGTTCTAATTTTTAGCTAAAAAGAATTAATTTAAAAAATTTACATCTTTCTTAATGAAATTCAACACAACACAATATTTTGTTTTTTCTGAATAATTTCAATATAAATTATAAAGGTACAGATGTCAATTCACTTGCATTTTGTTTTTTGTTAATTTAAAAAAAAAACTATAATAAAAAAAACTTAATTTCCTCTCAAAATGACTTTTTTAAATTATAAAATAAAATAGCTAATTTGAAACCGTAAACAGACAGCCATGTTTTTTTTTTTGTTTTTTTAGAATTTTTGGAGAGGAAATGGCTATAATGATTTTTAATTGATAAAGAGTGACTATAAAGGGAAAGAAATTCGTTTCTCATTAATTAATGTTTGCGATGATAATACGTACGGACAAGTAGATTAATATTTGGATTATTAAAATAATATTAAAAGACGTGAACCATAAAAACATTTGATATTCTATTTTATCAAGATTATCAATGTATGGGTAGAGAATTTTAATTAATTCTCTGAACATCTAAGATTGCTGTATATTGTGTTAGCTATGCACGCATGTAGACAATAAAAGACAGTAAAAATCCGGAGGTGAACAAAAACATTATCTTAAAAAAACTATAACAACTGTAACAGAGACATATACATGACTTAAACGTGTTAGTAAATACATTGTTCCCACGATGATACAAATACTCAAGTAATTCACGAGAAAGCAAAATATTACTGTAATAATATAATGTAATAATAATAATATTACTGTAATAATATAATGTAATAATATAATGTAAATAATATAATGTTAATTTATGAAATATATTCTTACACAGGGTGGAATGATAAAGTTATCGCCCTAAAGGAAACGACACTACAGCTTTATTTTAAAACTTTTATTGAAAAAAATTAATTCAGGTAACTTAATTATGTAGTAGAACTGGCATCTATTCAATGTAGCTGCCTTCTGCCTCAATCACCACCTCCATACGGGTCTGGAACTGGAAGCATACCTTTTCCACAAGCGCCGACAGGAGCTCGGTGAGTATTCGCCGAATGGCGGCAATCAGGCTGGCTTTGATGTTGAGGGAGGTCATGTTGGTGACATTTGATGTATGACCAAAGTAGTCCAGCGGGTTCAGGTCGGAGGAAGAGAGGGGTCAGTGAAAGAAGGGTACAAAGTCGTAGCACTCCTGAAGCCAAGCCTGGGTCTCTTTGGACTTGTGGGGCAGTGCCGAGTCCTGCTGCTACGCCCAGGGTCTGCCAGCGGCCACCTAATTGCACTAGGGGATCACCACACTCTTCAGCACATCCAGATACACTTTGGTGTTGACTTTCAAGCCAACTTTGAAGATGTGAGGTGGCATGATGTGGCCCTCACTTGAAACCACTTTCTGTTGACTTCCATTAAGCCCGTTTTTTATAGAGGGCAAAACAGTTACGACATGGAGATCACTGCTGAAAAGACAAAGCCCATGATGAACAGCAAAATAACTATAGAAAATAAGATTACAGTTCATTGATAAAAACACGAGACAGTGAATCACTTTAAGTACCTTGAAGCAATGCTCAGTGAAATAGATTCAATGAGCAATGTCATAGCAAGACGGCATAGACAGTAGTAGGAATGGCAAAATTACAAGGAAAGACAGAATTTTTAGTTTGTCAACAAATTCTTCGGTACAACAAAATTAAAAAAAAGAAAGATAAGGAACAAGGAAGGATAAAGTGTGTATTAAAAATGGGATCATTTCTACAGACGGACAAACTTGTTAAATACGAGTTTAACATCAAAGGAATTTTCAAAAGAATTAAAATTTGACTGAATTTAAATTTGAACAAAATTAAAGCATATATACACAGTAGCAATATTTTTTCTTTGTTTTAAAAAAATATTTTGTTACTGCTTAAAGTGACTCTATATAATTTTCCAGAAACATTTTAAGTAAGGGGTCAAAAATATAAAACTAAGGAGGTCTTCAGTGCCACTGAAACCATCTTTTCAAGAATCCCAAGCAATCTCGGCCACCTCCTTTTCAGGAGGTCCTGGAGTATTTAGCAAAGGTATGCAAAATATAATATATTGTAGTAGCAAAGCAAACATTAGGAATTGACTATAACTCCCCTCTTTAAGGTCACACATTGTTTTATGCCACAATCTCTGCTTATTGAGAAGCCATTTTTAATAGCGCTATAAGAATTTCCCATTCTAAAATTGTATTATTAATATAACTATATTCCCCTGTTTATAACTGACTCTATAACTGACCCTATAAATTAAATCAACAAAATGGTATTAATATTATTTACATGTTTTAGTCTGCTGGTCTCATCTTGAGTATTATATTCACAACGTTTCAGCCGCTATACTCTACGATCTTCTTCAAGTGCAATTATTCACCATCAGAATGTTTTATTTAACTCTTTATTCATTGCACAGAGGTAGACAATTCTTTGCCCCTTAATTTCATATCAGTTGAATTGTCAAAGTAATTGACCCAGGGGTTGAACTTGCAGTCTTTACTTCCACTCAAAATGGGTTAGAGGATTAAAGTGTTTGATTAAAAAGTGATATTGAGTGAATGTAACGTTTGTGAGTTCAATCCATAATTCACTTGTAGTGATACAACTGCTACAAGAATGTGCTTTTTTTACAAGCGAGTCACCACTTATCAAGGCCAAAGGTCACTTGAGGATAAGGGTTAATGAATGTTAGGCGGTAGTGTAGTAATGGTAATGGTAGAATTTGATTATTTAAGGGGACAGCTCAACAAGAACTTGTTTACATTCGACTTGAAGACTACTATATTGTAGTAAGCCGGAAAGCAGGCCAGCAGGACAGAGTTCTACAAGTGGACAATTCTAGGAAAGAAGCTCTGTTCATAGAACCTGTGTTTAAATTTAGGCACATATAGAGAGTGGGAAAATTGTTGACAGTGGTTGTAGCTAGTCGGGTGTTTTTTGTGAAAGTTTGGCAAGGGGAGATTGGAGCTCAGACGAGCACTTGCCATGAAAATAATGATAGAGCAGAGATTAATCTTTTTGCCACAACTGCAAAGAAATATTCTTTATACTTTCGTGTTCCTAATATCATACAGAATTTCCATGAACAGAGTTCCTTTCAAATAACTTCCTATCTGTGGAACACATTACCATGGAACTACCTCTTTGCAGACTACAACATGATCGTCTTCACACCCAATGTCAACAAATACTCGTCATAATCTGTCCTCATAAGTAAGAATTTTGTTCATTCCGTTCATCAGTTTCAAACCTCTCATAATATTATTCAGCATTTTAACTAACAGTCCGTTCCATCTCTTTAACCTTTATCCAAAGGTGGCTTATGACCACGATAAGTTGTAAAAAGAAAATAACCAAAGGCATAGAAAGCGGAAGTGGAATAATCTATCTCTATGGAATGATGACCGAATAACAAAAAAAAAAAAAAAAAAGATAATATCCATCGATCAAAACAACCTGGTCGGCACTGGAACTTTGTTTCATAGAATACTTTTCAGGGTGACACCGTATTAAATGCAACAATATGTTTGCCACTAGATCTTTATCACATAGTAGACTTCTTTTACAACACTATGAAATATAGAAATATATCAGCCACTTGATTATAATCGTACAGAATACTTTTCTCCAACAACACCATTTTTAATTCCGATTTTTATCGCTTAAAGATCTTAGTGCTTCGAGTGTTGGCGTCCATTATGTCCGCTTTTTATAGAGGGCAAAACAGTTTTGATATGGAGATCAGTGCTGAAAAGACTAAGCTCATGACGAAAAGCAAAAAAAGTCTATAGAAAATAAAAGCACAGTTGAACTCGAGACAGTAAATCACTTTAAGTACCTTGAAGCAATACTGAGTGAAATGGGTTCAAAGACGGACGTCCTAGCAAAAGTGGCAGAGACAGCAGTAGCAATGGCAAAATTACAAGGAAAGACAAAACTATTAATATGTCAACTAAGTTGACGTTTGCTTTAAAAAAAAATCCAAGCAGTTGAAATAAAATGTTTTAGAATGGTAATCGATGTCTCATGTACAGATTACATCACAAATGAAGCATTTTATTTAACTGCCATCCTGCACGGAAAATATTCTGAAGAATGGATAACTGTCGTCAAATAAAGAAAACTTCGATGGTATGAGCATGTGATGAAAGCCAGTCTATGGAACACGATCCTCCAGGGAACATGGCAGGATAGAAGGAAAAGGGGGCAGACAGAGAAAGAGATGAATGGACAACATTCTGTAGTGGATGGAAAAGTGCTTTGCCACACAGGCTCTTGCAACTGACTCACAGAGATGGAGATAACTGATGTGACGTTCAGCATGGCAGCGTCATTACGACTCCGTAGGCTTCAGGGACTCGTGAACCATGAAAGCATGCCGGTCATATGTGATTGATATGTAAAAATACTCTCAATCTAATGTGTACTTGCTCTTTCTCAAATTGAGATTCTATATGTTGAGCAAAGATGGGTTCTTTTATGGTGGCAGTAAGTCAAGACTATTTCCAACACTCGCTCCAGGTTTTGTCTCATCACGTCTACCACAAATGAATAAAAGGTTTAATTTTTTAAAAGTTAAACTCCAACAAATTATACCAAAGAAGGTCAGAGAGTACAGTGATTGATACATTATAGACATCACAACCAAAATGAAGATAACAGTCGGAAACATGTAACTAATAATAATACCCCATCTCAGAAACACAGATGGGGGCTTTAAAAATAATTATTCTTTTTAATTTTGTTGCGAATTCAGTACTTATGCAGAATAAGGACTTTGCTATCGTTGGAATTTTCTAGCCAGTTTATATAAAAAAATCGGAAGTGTTGAATGAAAGTTTCATGACTTTTTTCCTGTGCAGACGTTGGTCAGTTTTTTTTTTTAATGAAAAATATATTTCTGTTATCATGAAGATCATTTAATAAAAATTTAATTGAAAATGCAAACGATATTCTTTTTGTTGTTATGAAGAAAATACAATGAATTGGACAATTTTTATGAAATTTTAAGAAAATTAAAATTCAAGTCCAGAAAAAAAAAACAATCAGTGTAAGATAAATTTCATGAATAAATATTTGTTTTTGAATAACAAACGACTGATAGCAAACAAAAAATTGGGGGGGGGGGGTTATCTGATTTTGAAGTTTTATTTTTTGCTCAAATCAAGATAAATATTTATTTTTTTAATAAAACAATGATAGTAAATAAATGTTTTCATCAATGTCTTTAGCTCTGCAATTTTATTGACTCAGTGCTTCAGTACATTTTGGCGTTTTATGTAAAAGCTACTAGTGCATATTATGAACTGGATTTCTGTAAATATCCGCTCACATTTGCCCGGCACCTAATGTAAACCACCAGAATATGCCAAACAAATATTAAAATCAACAGGAAACAGAAAATAACAATATTCCTTGAATATGAATTACAATTTTTAAAAAATGGAAAAACAAATAAAATATAACAACAACCTCCCTTAAGTTGTACAAATAAATATTGTTTTGTTTTGTTTTTGTGAAAATAAATAGAAACTTTTTTTTTTCTCACAAAACAAAATTTGGTGGGGAAGGGAAAGTGATGGCATAAAGTTAGGGTTAGTTCCTCCAATCGGTAATGGTATGTTCCGAGCCCACCCTACATTTTCTTCTTCAGATTTTTTTTTTCTTTTGTGTGTGGCCATATCCGGCACCTTGTTTCAGATGCTATCAGTTTGTTCTGTTGACAGTACTCTACAAATCGCTCTGGCGTCTCTACTAACTTGTCCAGCATAGTTAATTAATTGCTGATTGCTTCTCTATGATTTAAAATTAATAACTAAAAACGTTTTTTTTTTCCTTTTCTTCCAATTTATCAAAAGCTGTCTGCTCAGCTTCTTATAGATTAATCACGCTTGTTGTCACATTCTGATTGGCTGATCAACTTGACCAGCGCTCGGTATATTTTAGCAGTTTGCATAAGTTTCCAGTCCAGTTCTACTGGACATTTACGAGCATCCAGTTTGCAATATGCACTAGAACCACATAAACTACCTGGAAAATTCTGACAATAGCATGGTCCGTATTCTGTATGAGTACTGTAAATTTATGTTTTAACAATTATCTTTGCATCTTCAGCTGCCAACCAAGAAGAATTGGCTGTTGGTGGTGCTGTCGGCAAGATTCATGAAATCATCAAATCCACAGAAAATAAAGAAATTCTCACGATGGCTCTTGGATGTCTGCGTAACCTGTCTGCTCACGATGGCAACCAGGTAAATGAAAATTTGTAAATTGCTTTCATTTCATGCTTTGTTGCTGTTTCGTATTAACCCTATAACCCCTCAGACTCATCGCACTCAACTACAATGCGATACATGATTTTTTTTTTATATGTTAGGCTGGTGCAAAAGTTTTTATGGATTTAAAATTTCATCTTGAAAATGAAAAACTGTTTTTGAAAATCTTTATTCATAACAATAAAGACCTCTGCTATCTATAACTTGATTTATACGGCATAATCACGTTGACACACCGGTTCTCATTAGATCACCAAAGTTAAGAAACATTGAGCCTGGCTAGTACCAGATGGGTAATCAATTTGGAAATTCTAGGTGCTGTATATGTTCTCTGCTTATCTCGGCATTAGTTCCAGTTGTCTTGAACCCCCACTTGCCTCTGGTATTTAACAACGCCAACTCAGGAGAGATGTGGTTAGAGATTGTGCAGCTCTTGCTATAAAAATTCCACGCACAGGCATCCTTACAGTGAGTACCCATAGTCTGTCAAGACTGAAGGAAGCTACCATAACTTCATTCAATCTGTCAACGAGCTTATAAATGCTTCGATTGTAAAATTTGTTAGGTTTTGATATAAAATATGAATTTAACTCGTGTTAATCTCCTCTCATGATGTTAACCTAAGGCCATGTAAATAAATTTACAATCATCGAAATAATGATAGTTGGGGTGCTAGGCCAGGAGAATATGCAAGATACAGCAAGATTTCTCAAACAAATTCTCCAAGGAAATCTTTGGTTAATAGTGCTGTGTGAGGACGAGTATTATAATAATGGAAGATGACTCCCTTTCTGTTGAAGAAGGCTGTGTTCTGTGATGTTGATATCAGGTCGGTGCTAAAGTTTCTGCCGATTTAAAATTTCATTTGGAAAATAGTAAACCTGATTTTGAAAATCTTTATTCATAACAGAAACGATCTTTGCTTTCTATAACTTGATTCAATCTGTCAACAAGCTTATAAATGCCTCGCTTGTAACATTCTTTAGGTTTTGACGTGAAATATGTCTATGAGGAATTAACCATGATTTCATCTACGGTATCAATACAAGAAGAAGAAGAAGAAGAAGAAGAAGAAGAAGAAGAAGATCCTTGGAATACATGAAGAGTCTCTAACCAGATCGGTCTCATATTGTCAACCAAGCTTCATTGCAACACTGTTGCATTCCTGTAGTTGTTTTACAAGTACTTCCACGGAATGTGCTACAATGAACTTAAAGCACTTGGACTCAATGTAAATACTAATGTGATATTAACCTAAATGATTTTTAATTCTACCAAATAAGTGATAATCTGGAGGATCTAAGTCAAGAAAATATACAGGATGGAGCAAGATTTCGCAACCAAATTCTCGTAGGAAATCTTTGATCAAAAGTGCTGTGTAAGGACGCGCATGATATGATGAAAGATGGCCCCCCCCCCACCGCCTTTTTTTTTTTTTTGACTCGAGAAGGTCGTTTTTGAATCAACATGTGTGAGAACATCACAGAAAAATATGAATGATGCTTTAATAATCTGAAAAAAGTTATAAATTAATCATGGTGATATGTTTAAAGTAATAACAATATGGGATAAAATAAATTACGATTTCAAATGCCCCATTCTACAAACTGGCAAAAATGTTTGCATCGACTTGATGTGCAGTGCACATACACGCACACGCATGCGCGCACTCACACACGATAATATTATTGAAATAGATATCAACAATACATTATTTCTCTATGTTTGAGTCATCATCAAAATGGCCGAGGAGATTAAAGTGTTATTTCCTTCCTCCCCACCGCAGGAAGATGTGATACAAGGTTAGAAAGGTTGAGCAAGTCAAGCCAGCGCCTTTAAAGGAGAAGCACTCTGACCATTTAAAAATTGACTGGGCAGCCTTGTCACCATTCTCCCCAGTAGGGGCGCCTGCGATAATAAGCAATAAACTTATTCCACCTGAAAAACGGAAGGCACTTCCTAAGACTGCATAGGACGTTCTTCAGTCTACAAAGAAAAGGCCATTACAAAAATAATTTTTTATTTATTTATTTTTTTTACATAGGCGTCACCACTTATCAAGACCGATAGGCCACTCAAGGATAAGGGTTAAAGAGTGTAGAGTAGAGTAGTCAAAAGGACAATATAGTAATCGATAGTAATGGAAGTTCGGTAAATTTGTTAACTTAAGTGGAACGGCTCATCAGAAACTTGTTCACGTTGGACTTGAAGACAACCATATTATAGACAGCTGGATTCTGGAAAGCAGGAAAACGGAAGACAATTCCACAGGCGTGCAGTTCTAAGAAAGAAGCTTTGATCATGGAATCTAATTTAGGCACAGATAAAGAGTGGGGGGAATTATTGATAGTGTTTTCATTTTTTTAATAATCTTTTCTTTTATTTTTTTTTTGACACTTTCGGTGGCATACATTCTAATCATAGAAGAATTCGTAATTGTTTTTTTTCCACATCAGCCACGTGACACACATCAGATCGGACTTTAGTACAATCGTCAATGAAATCAGAAGTACAAGAGCTACTACGCCCGAATATAAGAGCACCAACAAACCGAGAGAAAAAAAAGAAAGAAAATTACAGTTTTCTTCTATGATAAGGGTGTATTTCACTGAGAATCTCAGAAAATAAAAAAATGATTTTTCATTTAAAAAATTCTGCTTGGTTTTCTAAAATTTTCAAATTTAACTTTACAAAAAATGCTTTCAAAAGATGTAACTAAATCATGCATGCTTTCAGATTATACGAAAATACTTGAATTTATTTTTATATCTTTTTTACGTCAGGCAAGTTTTCTCTTTTAGAAACAACCGTAAACGATGTAAAGATAGAAGCTTGGTTTTAGATGCGTTAAAAGTAACCAGTCACTCTTTTCCCCATTGTACAACGTGATCAAGATCAGAGGAGAGAGAATCGGAATTTTAGAAACAACCATCCCCAGACTTGATAACACCAACAAAATGACTAAAAAAAAAAAAATTAGCGAAGTATTCTTTTATGAGGTCACCGAAATTCCCAGAAAAATAAAATAACTATTTTTCATTGCAAAAAAAAAAAAAAAAAAAAATTTAGCGAAGTATTCTTTTATGAGGTCACCGAAATTCCCAGAAAAAATAAAATAACTATTTTTCATTGCAAAAAAAAAAAAAAAAAAAAAAAAAAATTGTACAGTATTTCTTGGTTTTCTAAAATTTTAAAATTTAACTTTATGAAATAAATTCTTCTCTCGTGTTTGCTTTCAGATTATCTTAAAAATATTTGAATTCTTTTATTTTCATATTATTCCAGATAATGTTTATATCTGAAGAATTTCTTGAGGACCTTGGTGATATTCTATCCGACAATAGTAACCCTGAAGCCCAAAGACATTCTGCTGCCGTTATCAGGAATCTTGTTGATGGAGATTTTATACAGGTGAAAATAGTGAACCTTTTATTATTTCATAATAATTTAATTTTTAATTCTGAAAGCTTATATATATATATATATATATATATGAAAAAAGTCTCTATTCCATATTTCAAGATGTTAACCATCTTACGGTTTATTTCCTTAAGTACATTGAAATGCACAATTCTTGACAGCACCTGTTTTGTAGCGCAAAATCATTCATGCAATTATTATACCAATTTTTGTATGGCGTAATAAAATGAAAAAAGATAATTACAATTTTTCTCCTAATTTTCGGATTTTGTAATCATTATTATATGCCTTTATTTTCTTTTAAAATTGATAAGTGCTGTTTCTTCTGATGAGTTAAGGGCGAAATAAATTCATTGATTGACATAATAATTACATGAATGCTTTTCCGCTATGAAACGGGTACTGTCAAGAATTGTGCATGTCAACATACTGAAGGAAGTAAACGATAAGATGGTCAACCTCTCGAAATTTGGAATATAGACTTTTGTCACTTCTTTGTTATATGCTTTGTACTTACATCGATCTTCTTAAATTAAAAGATTAATATAAAAAAGGTGAAATATAATTGAATAAACATATTTTCCCATCCCAAAAACCTCTGTCCTTGATGGAGAGGAGGCTAAAACTTGCTGCTATGGCTTCAAATGATCTGAAATAACAGCAAGGGGAGACTTGATTCCAAATATTTCTCATATGTTATATCTCCCCTTTTTGGTTTTCCTTACATAAAGTAAATTTCACAATGTACAAGGATAATTGGATACTGAAGATATTCAAGAGAGGAGATATATGAGAAATATTTGGAATCAAGTCTCTCCTTGCTGTTATTTCAGATCATCTGAAAACAAGCTACTTAATAAAAGTCAGATGTAATTAGTATCATAATTGTTATAGCTAAACAACTTTAGCCTGACTAGTTTTCATCATATCACCAAAGTTAAACAATATTGAGCCTGTCCAGTTCCATCAGATTAGTAATCATTTGAGAATAGCAAGTGCTGTAAGCAAACCTCCAATCCAGAAGTATAAATAGTCTTGCTAGGAGTATAACCGTGATAGTGTAGCGACTGGTCAATAGAATGGTATCGTTCTACTTAACATAGTAAGCACCAAAACTATGACTCTTCCGACTGAGAAAGTAACATTATTAGTTTATTCGAACTACTCATTTTGAGTGTCATTCTCACATTTCAGCCAATGTACCCACTTACCTTCTTCAGGTGTAACTTGTCAAACTTTGTAATGTACATGGAATTTTTAACGCAACACTTCCATCATCCCATATATATATAAATGGAAATTCTGAATTAAATTATGTAGAATTACAACAAAATTTATTGTTTGACAAAGAAGTACAAATAATTATTAAAGTTTTTTCCTTAACCCATTTTAATTAATGGCTTATCTCGTTGGAAGAAATGTTCTTAGCGAAATAGATGTGGGTAATTATGAATGTTGCTTATATGCACATGAATTGAAAATTAAAATTGAAATGATGGTGTAAAAAGGATACTCAAAGTTGAAATAATAAGGATCAATGAACAGTTGTAAAATGCAATGAATAGTGGTATATTCTAGAATGAATTGCGTTTTTTTAATAACATATTCCAAGCTGGAAGTAAAATCCAGATCATGTGTATTTGATAATTTATTATTTTCAATGTAGTAGAATCTCTTGTAGCGGACTGGTAGTAAATTATATATATCCCCCAGCCATACAAGATAAGAAAAATGAATTGAATTGAGAAAGAAATGAACAAAGCGTTAAATTGAAATAAACGAACTAGAATTTATTTCATGAAGAAGCAAATAAGAGAAAGGGTACAGCACGTGTTTAGTTTAGCGTGCGTCTCTCGCTGTTAGCTGGTGAGAGGGAAAGTCTATTGTTGTAGAGAGAGAGGGTGAGAAAGTCAATCCAGGCCATAGAGAGAGAAAACGTGTAAGGTGTACGTACTGTCAGTTGGCTCTTGCCCCACACATAGTAGCAGGGGACATGAAGCGCGCCCCGAAGGGAGCGGTAGGACTGTCGACCGCTCAGGTCGGGAGCCGAATCGAAAAGAAGGAAACAGCTCAGGTCTCTTGCTTTTGTAGTTGTTTCCGGTGTCCTTTGCGCATGTGTGGATTTCCTTTAAAGGGAAGTGACATTGCCCATGTGTGCATACGTGTGCATATATGTGTGTATGTTAGCATGTGTGTGTATGCACATGAATATGAGTGTATGTATGTGAACATGAATTTATGTACGTGTGTGTAGGTGCGCATGTATGTTTGTGTGCGCATATGTGTATGACAAGAAAAATAGTTTTAAATGTGAACGCGTGTGCATGTGTGCGACTAGAAAAGGCTTGCACACCTTTGAAAAGTCCTTTAAATAACTCGATATTTGTGTGCTTGACATCATCTTATAAATATTGATACCAATATTTATTTGGACTTTATTTCACAGTAATCTGTAATCCTCCGACATTTTAGTATTGCATTTAAATATATATATATATATATATATATTCATCAAAGTCAAAAACGTTCACGACTACAGTAAATTTCTTTTTACACTTGAGCAGAACGTTTGAACATTGGCCCACTAAATGGAAAAACCCGATTGCAAGAGAAACAAACAGGAATTATCCAAACAAGAATAAAACGTATGTGTGTGTGTGTGTGTGTGTGTGTGTGTGTGTGTCCTGGAGATGGATATATTTGTTTGAAATAGCTGAGTGGTCTTGGTTACACTAATCAAGTAATAACATAGTAAGTCGCCTTAATGAACAGTCAAAGCTGGTAACATCTTTAAGCCTTAAACTTTTGGCATATCTTTCAACATCTTCTCCAAACTGCTATACTCGTACGTATTTATGGTTTACACCAGCCAATCATATTATTGTGTGAAGGAACCCAAATGTATTCATATTGATTACATCACTTATATATGTGTGTGTGTGTGTGTGTGTGTGTGTGTGTGTGTGTGTATGTGTGTGTGTGTGTGTGTGTGTGTGTATAGTAACCTATAGTGACAAGTAGTAATAAGTTTGTACATCTGAAAACAAGAATAAGTTTAAAATTTCCAAAATCCATATTAGAATTATCCACAACAACCCGTGACATAAGAGAAAAAGTACTAGATAAAATTAAGTTTTTAGTGACAATCGTCTGAAGATTGAAGGTTCAATTTTAAGTGCAGGCGATACTAAGAATACAATTGGAAATTACTTAACACTGCTACCTGGTCATATGATTTAAGGTGAAGTATCTTCATGTCAATTTGTTGTGACAAATCCTTGTACAAAGAGACTAAAAACATTCAGGGATCATGTATAGTAGGTAATTCCAACTCTTCTCTGAACCTTCAACCTCTGGAAGAGTGTCACTTAGAACTGAATTTTTGCTTAATGTGGTGATACTAAGAATATAATTGTGAATTACTTAAGACTTCTACTCAATCATGGCTGACAGAAGAAGAGCATGCTATCCCTGTGGATTAGATATATGGTTCTATTCGAAATTGAGTGTAGATTATCAAGTTTAACAAGATACATCTGAAGAAGGTCAGAGATTACATCGGCTGAAATGTGAAAATAATACTAACGGTGAGAACAGTACTCTAAATAATTCAAATAATACACATTATCAATCCTCATCTAAAAAATTCAGAAACATAAGAAAGCCACCCTTTTTAATCACTATTCATGATTTTGAATATTTAGTCAGGGTTTGCTTTCAGGGAAAGTATCCTCATGTCATGTTAGTATACCGTTACAATTCGTTACAATTCGTCGCCGGCATAAATATATATGCCATGACCGTCGTGCTCGGCACAAATAAAAATGAAGAGATGACAGACAAACATCAGCTTCACAAGCCAAATGAAGACGATTAAGTTTATATCATCCAAAGGCAAAACAAAAACAAAACAAAGTAGTTTATAAAATATCGGACAGATTCCTGAGGAATGGTTAAAGTAAACAGATCGATGTGCAACTCTCAACTTCTCTCTTTTCCTCTCATGATGTCAGCCGCCTTTCAACATCGCAACTTCATAACTCGGCTTTACAGGACGCTTCTCCTTCGCAAAGATACTCTCTTTCTTTTACTGGTTACAGCAGTTGCTTTTCACCATCGCGACTTTACAAAAGCTGCTCTTTTCGTCTCTCTTTTCTCTTGCAATGTCCCGTGCCACCAAGGACCACCTCAGCAGCATGCCGGGTTAGACTGTCCTTGGCAGCACACTGACGAAGATTCCTTTCTGACAGCATGCCAATCAAGACTCTCTCTATTTCACAAAAATCGCCATGTTTATATGCAAATTGGCCAGTGTGTCGCAATATAGCTTTTGATCTTGACCACCATGTATTGGCTAGATATTGATACCCGGTATAACTGGAAATGTTTTCTCAATCATTAAATCATTTCTCTGATAGGCTCATAAGAGTAGTGGTTGATGGAAAAAAAATCAGAGGCCTGTAGTATTAATGCTGGAGTCCCTCAAAGGTCCATCCTGGGCCCAACTCTCTTCATGATCTACATCAATGATCTCCCAAAACACATACTTAAATCATTCGTTGACATCTATGCTGATGATACGACCATCTATGGCAACACATCAAAGGCCGTAAATGACAAAGTTCTCTCTGATTCTCTCTCCTCTGATCTCGAGTGCATGGTACAGTGGGGGAAGAGATAGCTGGTTACTTTTAATGCATTTAAAACTAAGCTCCTATCTTTACATCATCAACGCTCTGATCCCCATCTGGCATCAATTGAAATGAATGGCTCTCGTCTTGGGGAGGCTCCATGTTTTGACAAGCTTCTGGGATTGACCTTTACTCCTGATCTGAAACGGGACACATACATCAAATCTGTTTCCAAAGTCGCTGGAAAAATGGTGAGATCCTTCTACCGCTCCAGTAGATATCTCACTGATGAAGCAATTCTCTATCTATATAAAAGCCAAGTACGTCCAAGGATGAAGTACTGCTGCCACATCTGGGCAGGAGCTGCTAAAAACAGCTTATCCTGCCTTGACAGAGTACAAAATAGACTTTGTAGCTTAGTGGGAGATGCTCTTTTCTCTTCCCTGCAACCTCTCTCCCACAGGAGAGACATTGCGAGGCTGTCTTTATTTTATCGTTACTTCCATGGCAAGTGCTCGTCTGAGCTCCAATACCTGGTCTCCCCCTTGCTAATCTTTCACGAAAAACACCTGTCTAGCTGAAACCACTGTCAAAAATTTTACCCACTCTTTATCTGTGCCAAAACCAAAACGTAGATTCCATGAACAAAGCTTCTTTCTTAGAAGTGCACGCCTGTGGAACTCTGTTCCGTTTGCCTGTTTCCCACCTGATTACAACCTGGATGTCTTCAAGTCCAACATAAACAAATTCCTGATGAACCACCCCCTTAAGTAGACACTTTATCAAATCTCAACACTAACGTACTGTACACGCAATAACCCTTATCCCCGAGTTGCTTCCAGGCCTTGATAAGTGGTGACCACCTTGTAAAAAAACAAAAAAAAAAAGCAATTCACATATATCAAATGTCGACCTGGTCACCTACCTTCATTGTTTCCTCCATCCTATTTTTAGCAATGAGTTTTTGTTTACAAAATTTCCTCAACCCTGACCTATTTGCTAACTTAATGAAGACAAAAAAATATATAATTTAGCAAATTTCTTTATTACTATTTTAGGTCTATAATGGAACGTCGTTTAGCTCTGATCCTTTATTTTTTTCTCGCATTTCTTAAGAGGAATGGCGTGCACCAACCTCTGTCTGTCACATTAGATTGTGCAGACAAACCTCCTGTACAGAGAAACCTTAGACACTTGAGGATAATGTCAAATAGGCATTCAAGTTCTCTCAATAGTAAATGCACAAATGTACATTCAAATTCTGGCTAATTTTCAAATTCCATTAATAAAAAAATATGCACAATTTCTTTGTTGGTTCATCATTTTGCCAGATTTTTTTTTTTTTATTAAGTTTAATTTCACCATTACAGATTTTGCCCCAGCATAAATAATGTCCATTGGGATGTGAGAAGAGTCTGCAAACATTCTCCATTTCTGCTTTTACTTTTTGTTGTTGTTATGGAAATCGCTCCAGACAAAGTGGGTAGCTAGTTGATGTAAGAAGCTAATAATAATAATAATAATAATAATTCAAGATCAAAAACTATCCAAAGATAGGTGTTAGATGGATAAATAGATTCTGACCAGGAAAACGGTGATTCTTGCCCCTTTGTCAGAAACATCACCCATGGAACATGAGGACTAAAAGACAAAATAAGAGAAGTGAGAGTTACGAGGTTGCCAAAAGTGAATCCAAAATAAACTTTCTACTCTCCTAAGTAAATAGGAATAGTAGTTTCACTTTGTCCTCTTTTATAATTTCTTTTATGCATTCAACTTCTATCACTTCTACCTCAGTAAGTTCTGTGATCTTGTCTTCAGTATTTTGTAATTTCAGTATTGTGTTCGTTTTTACGTGTAGATGTTCTTGTTTTACTTAGCATCCCGTTTTAAAAGTGTGCTTGTTTAATCTGTGACCAACAGTTACAGAAAAGTCAATATATCTGCTTCATGTTCTTCATGTAATTCAGCTTCTTTCTCTTATGTCTATTCTTTTGCGATCCATTTTTTTTCCTCTGTGTGATCTTTAGTTTATGTGGATCATATTCATTTACCTGGATTTGACCGGTTGTACTTTGGTACCTAAAATAAAAGAGTCAATAATAACAGGATACTGACCAACTCCTTCATGTTTGTTATTAAGGGAGCATCTACTGATCATGATGCCCAGATCTTTCTACTCATATTCACGGCTTTTTTATTTGCTTGGTGTCATTTTTCATGGTTTCTTGGTGTTTGTGACAACACCAAGCCCAGACTTAATTTACTTTTTATCCTGACATAGGGATAGTGTACATCTCTTTCATATGTAGAAATAATGCAGCATAATCATGTTGATACACAGGTTCTCGTTATATCACCAAAGTTAAGCAAGGTTGAGCCTGGTCAGTTCTAGATGGGTGCTTATTTGAGAATACCAGTAGGAGGATGTCGACATTGTCCTGCAAGAACTAAAAAAACTTAACATCATCTCCCTTGACAAGGATATACATGCGACTGGGAACCGCTTGTGGATTTAATATTCCCTTGACACTTCCTCCTCTGGAGAAAGTTGGTTTAACCTGCCCAAGGTGAATGTTGTTGACATACACACATACATGTATGTAGAAATAACAGTAGACTATCACACACAGAACAGAAGGCCACTAAAAACAAACTAACACAAAGACATAATGTTATCGATATTTTTCTCAACTACTAAGTAAAAATAGTTGAAGAGAGATGGTAGGAAAAGCGATATTGTTTGATGATTACGTACATAACAATTTGGGTTGAGATCCAAGTGTAGTATGTTCTGATTCTACACAAGTTATTTTGTCCTTAGTATAGAAGGGTTTCCCCTACATTGACTAAGGCATTTTTTCTTTTTTTTTGCCTACTGCTAGAGTGCCCCTTTTTGAGGAGCTGGTTTTCCCCCACCACATAAAAAACGACCTTGTGTCACATATTACTCTCGTGGCAAAGCAATTAACTACTAACAGAATTAACATACGGTTTCTTGTCAAGATTAAGAATTTTGAAAAGTTGAAATATTATTTTCAGTTGGCAAACTATAAAGTAAATGGCAACGTGACTAAAATTTTAAATTTTGGTTTCTTCATAGATTATAAAACGTAGAAGTTTGGAAATGCTGGTTTCTGTCACCATGAAAACGGATTGCAGCTCTGAAGTTCTGGGAGAAGTCACTGGTGCCATATCGATTCTTGCAGCTGAAGGTAAGTTGACTAATCTTTTATTGCTGCAGAGAAAACAACATTGCATGTCTGAATAAACACGTTTCCCATTTATAAGTGATCCGGAAAATGATGACGTGACTACAACTAAACATTACGCAACCAATTGTGTGTACATACAGAAGAAATAAATCTGTTATGTAACTGCTACAAATATATTGTATTTTTCTCGTTTGGATTGTCATGTTTTATAGTTACCTTTTAGTATTTTTTTGTTTTTATGTTGGAAGTGTTGGTGGGTACATGAGAAAATTAATGCGGACGAATGGATAGAATCTCCACCTCTCTTTCACTCTCCATCTTAATTTTGTATATATATATACTATATTAAAAAAAACGAAGACTTCAAAAAAGGAATTGATAGCAACAAAAAGTGTATTTCATTGTAAGTTACAATTGTTTCAATACCAGTTGGACAATTTCTAGCATTATGGCGTTTGAAAATTTTCACATAACCAGCATTTCTTCAGACTTCTTGAATAAAAAACACTTTGACAATAGAACATTGTTAAAAGGAAATTCCCTTAATGGAAATGAAGTATGCAAATATATATATATATATATATATATATATATATATATATATATATATATATATATATATATATGCATGGTAGGGTTAGGAAAACCTATTAATTCTCTTTCTCAAACCTCCACATTTTTCTAAGTTTTTAACTTTCTTCATATTCCTGTACATATAGATATGTGTATGTGTGTGTGTATACTTGTGTAGCTATCTATGTATATATATATATATATATGTGTGTGTGTGTGTGTGTGTGTGTGTGTGTGTGTGTGTGTGCGTGTGCATATGTGTACATATATATTAGGTTTAACCAGTATCTTCATCCCTTCTTTTCCCGGACATCTGCATCTCTCTTTCCCCTTCCTCTCTCCTTATATAGGTCTATGTATATATATATATATATATATATATATATATATATATATATATATATATATATATATATATATATTATGCAAATGCATATGTATGTATGTATATATATATATATATATATATTTATGTATATATTTGTATGTATGCATATATATGTGTGTGCGTGTTTTCAAAACACATTTTCTCTAAGTGTTGATTTTATTCATATTCCCGTATGTATATATGTATTTTCTATACACCTGTATCTCTCTTCTCCCGCCCCCCTCTTTCTCTCTCCCTACATATGCTTTTATATCTGTGTAGGTTTGTGTACGTATGTATAGGTACATACGTGTATGTATATGCGCACACGTTTACATATGTGTGTGTATATATATATGTATATATACATGTTTAAAAGAGCGTTCCATATCTGTTTCAAAATACAGTTGAAGTTGAAAGCAACGTTTTTGTTCCTGTTTTTTTTTTTTTTTTTTTTCGAACGAAAACAAAGTAGCCGTTGACTTTCAAATGATTATACAACATCTCTCCTCTATACGTTCTTATAGTGTTTGGATTTTTTGTTCTCTTTTGGAATAAATATCGTTGGAATTCAAAATATTAAACAATTAAACGTGCAACTTCATTTACTGTTTAATTTTTTTTATATGTATATATGTATTGTGTGCATGTGTGTTTTTGCATACTTATATGCATATGTATTTAAAACTGACATAGCACCTTCTTATTGGGTAAAGTTTCTCCTCCTTCCTCTTCCTGCCTCCATGCATGAGCATCTCTTTAACTACACTGAGGAAGACCGATGGATCGGTCGAAAAGTGTGTTCTTGTAAAAAAACGTTTAATTTTTTTCAAAATGATATTTTGTATTCCTGCATGTCACCAATACAAAACGAATAAAAAAAAATCCTAAACTTTTATACTTTTCATATATATATATATATATATATATATATATATATATATATATATATATATGAAGGGGGTTAAGATTTTTCAAATTATGATTTACAACCTTTTTTGTTCATACACAAAGATTACAAGATAAAGTTAATTATTTTCTTATTCAGTACTCCATCCTTGGACGATTTATCAGATATATTGCTATTTAGATACGACTTTGAAAAGATAACTTCGTATATTATATTTTAAAAGATTTAAATAATTTCTCTCGGAATTTTCTATTATTTGTTCTAATCTTTTTTTTTTTTTGTTGTCCTAATATTTTTTTTTTTTTTTTTTAGATGATATCAAATTTTGTTTACTCCAATTGGAGGAGGGCAAAGTTTTCCAGCAATTAGTGATAATGGCTTCTCAAAATCCAAACCCTGAAGTCCAATATAATTGTGCAGGGACAATATGTCAAATACTTATTAATGGTACGTAAACTTTTTCTATCTTTATCTACAATAGAACCCCGGGATACGGCATTAAAAATTAATAGCAAAATACGGTATAGTATATAATACACATGTATATAATCAAATAACTTTATAAATAACACCGTAAGGTGAGGTAAATAAAGTAACCAGGGGGGGGCACCGTATCCCGGCGTTCTACTGTATTTCTTTATTTCCTTTTTTTCTTTTTCCCTTCTTTTCATTATTTATTCCTTTTTTGTTTCTATCTTTCTTTATCTATTTCTTTTCTTTTTTCTCTCTTCATTTTCTAATTTATTTCTTCTGATGTTATCATATCATGCTATCTAAATATATTGGATTCTTGACCTAAAATGCATTAATGTTATTTTTTTGTTTTCCATTTGCAAAACTCAAGCATGTTCTGCAAGGCTAAAAATACAAACAATTTTCCTTTTATAAAGCAACCAAACCAAACAGCATGAAAAAATATTTGAAAATATAAACAACTTGATGTCATAAAAACTTTTCCAAAATGACTGGATTCATCATTAAATAGTCCGAAAAGGGTTGTTATGCCATAAAACGAAACAACCAAACCAATTTATTTCTTTTTCACATCGTTTCCTTTTTATTTTTCCTACATCTTTTTTTATTTATGTTTCCTTCTTAATTTTCTTTCAATCTACTACATTTACTGAGGCGCCAAAATTTGAAAGAGTCAAAAAATTACTTTTTCTTTAAATTGTAATACCAATTTAAATAATCTAATATACTGAATTTAATTATCGTTAAAAGATCAACAAAAATTTGATATAACTTTAAAAGCGATAAAATAGCATGCAATTTTAACTGGGGCATCATGGTATAACGATATCCGCACTCGATCATAGTACCTGTGGTTGAGGGTTCAAACCCTAGTAGAGTCAGCTATGCTGATGAGCCGTGGTACGTCGAAAAGTGTAGATAACTGTTTCATAATTTAAAGAATCGATCGAGTTACTGTATATATTTTTTATTACTATGAAAACGATACATTAAATAGTTTCCATTTACTTGCACCCCCGCCCCTCCCCAAGGGCAAAGTTAGACACAAGGTCGGTTTTTAATGTGGGAAGAATATAGTTCCCTCAAAAGAGTCATTCTGAATTTGGACAAAAATAAAATTTGTTCAGTTTAAAACGATGTTTCATTCACTGCCTGAGGACAAGAAAAAAATAAAGTGTAATATTGGAACATCTATTACACTTTGCTCTCAGTCCCAAAGCTTTCCAAACCGCGTGACCACGCGTACTATCCGACTACATAAAAACCCTGCAGCTAACAACATGTGGACTTAATTCATTGAACATTCTTCCATTCGACCTTATGGCGAAGAAAAGAAAAAAATATATATAGATTGACAAAAGAGTATATCTCCAAAATATATTTCTAAAGAAATAAACACTCGTTTAGTTTATAAAAAATTTCGCGTTGCAGTTATTTAGCTCCAAACGTGTTCAATACATAGCTTATTTTATTTTCAAATTTCACTCAACGCCTCTAATGGATATAAACAAAAAACTACTCAGATCTAAAAAAAAAAATGTAAACTGATGTACATGTCTTTATTATCTGTTTTTATTTAAATCCCATCTAATCTTATTTGTAATGTTTAGACTGCTATCCTTATCTTATTTTATTTTATTTGACTCCTTTCCAGGAAGTAAGGCACAAGGTCAAATGGGGGTTTGATGAAAATGTTTCCGTGTAATGAACTGGATTCAAACTTGGCACACCTAGGTTTTCGGTTCGCGTTGATAATCACATAGCCACCGTCACCTCCGTACCCTTCCTCCCCGGATGTTATTGCCGTTGTAACCTCTGATCTGCAATTTGGGAATTTTTATATGGAACTCGGGAATCTGTGTGGAATTTTGAACCTAATCCTTTATTTCATCAGTGGGCATACAGATTCATGAGTTCCAAGATGAGAAGAATAGTGCGAATAGCATTGGATTCTTTATATGTTCCAAAATTTTGTTCAGAACTAAAAATTATCATAAAAACATCAAACATGGAATGGAATGAGAGCAATCTAGTCATGTTTGGATTTCCTAAAAATCAAAAAGATGCTGGAAGAAAGCCAGAAAGTAATACAGTCGAAACTGAATAGAATTTTGAACTCAACCTTTTATTTAATCCACTGATGCCTCCGTGACAGATGAACACCCACTTCAAGGGTAGCTGTGTATGTAATTGTAAGGCAAGGGTTGCACAATCCACAACCACACTTCTGAATCAGCACTGTTTGAGTTCTCGTGACAAGAAGTACTAGATGACTAGAAACAATGCCGAGATAAGTGGAGAGCACATACAGCACCTATAATTCCCAAATGGTCGCCCATTTTAATACCGACCAGGCTGAACGTTGCTCAGTTTCGGTAATCTAATGGAAATTGGTGTGTTAACGTGATTATGCCATATATTATTTAATTCACAGGGGTAAAATATTCTCATTCCATCAGCTATGACTAGGAAGAAAACTTAAATAACTTATATTCTTAGCATTGTCTGTACTGAGGATTGAACCTTCAATCTCTAGAAGACTGTCATTTAGAACTGATTATTACCTAACACTTTGTTCATTGTGTTAAGGGGCCATGACGAAAACAAGTCCAAACAATTCAATATTTTTTTTTTGTGGAAATTGCTTGAGACAAGACATGAAACTAGTTCATGTGAGGAGCTTAAGCTTTTTTTAATACCGTTTCAAAGTCAAAAAAACGATAGATTCGAACACAAACTACAGCGATTCTTCTCCCTTTGTCAGAAACATCGCTCATGGAATGTGAGGATTAAAGGACAAAATATGTCTGAAAGTAAACAAAATATTCACTTTACTCTCCTACTATTATGAGGGAGAAAACAAAGAAGACAGTTTATGATGTTACAATTACCAGATATTTTTTCCAGAATTTTTACCAGATTACCAAAAATTCTTGATTATTGTTCCCAGAAATTCTGATTACCAAATTATTCATTTGTTCCAGAAATTTTACCTGTATATTAGATTATTACATTTTTCCAGAAATTCTATCAGATTAACATATTATTTTTCAGAAATTCTACTTACTAGAATATTAATCCTTTAAAATTTATCTCATTACTAACTGATTATTATATTATTTTACTTAACCAAATTGTTTTTTTTTTTGCTCATTTTTTTGCTCATTTTTTTCCCCATAACTTTTACCTGAATTACACAATTGTTTTGTTTTAAACAGAAACTTTAACTGATTACCAGAAAGAAGAAAATTTACACAACATCATAGTCTACCTTGATACATTCCTCAAATCCACCGATCCAAACTTTGTTCACCTTTCTCTTTGGACAATCAGAAACCTCGTAACAGGTGAGAATTGTTCCTAGCTTTTTTTTTCTTTGTTTATTTTCATAAGTACTTCTGTGAAACCTGACGTAGTTATATGGAATAAGTCAGAAAGAGTGGCAACCTTGGTTGAAGTGAGTGTCCCTAATGATGGAGGTCTGCACAGAGTTGAAAGAGAGAAACAGACCAAATATCAAGATCTCATGTATGATATGAAAAGAAACTGGAATCTTACAGCGATGTAAATCATACCAGTTATTACGAAGAAGAACCTGAAGTCCTACTTAACTAATATTCCTGGTGAACCAAGTGCAAAAGAGATCCAGACAATTGCACTTAAGGGAACAGTGAGGATACTAAAAAGAGCTCTCGGTTGGTTTCAATAAAAAGCAGGGGAATGTTGGCTGCTGGTTTGGCTACCCCATATCAATCATTACAATCTTCAAAGAAAAAAAGTGAAAAGCCTCATTCATGAGTCATTTGAAGAGTGAGGAATTGGTCCATCCAATTAATACTGTTCAGATTTCAGAATACTTCATCTGCCTAAGACTATTGGGTATTTATGACTGAAACTTGGTGGACAAGTCATGCATAGAGTGAAGCTTAAATCATGACCCCTGAGCCACTCACAACCAGTTTTACTCATGAAGTCTGATTTACTCAGAAGTTCAATTTCACTCTTGACCCCTGATTCAATAAGTCTAATAATACAAACCAAAGAGTGACACTTGGAGTATCGATTTAAATAAGTGATGTCAAGACAAGTATACATAAATACATTACATATAAGAATAGAAAATATTTTGGATTATTGGGAAGAAACAGCAGCAAAAGAAACAAAGACAAGAAACAGCATGAAAAAGAGATTAGAACATTGAGAGTATACATATTTAACATTGCCACTGCTGGTTTAGTATTATTAGATTGAGCTCATGTTCAAGAGAGCTAGAGAAATATACAAGACTAGACTAACAGGCTGCCTGGCGTTGCCCAGTTGTGAAATCCTATTATAAATTTCTGTACTATCTGTGGATGTGTGTGTGTGTTTAAGTCAGCCTACAGGCAACCCACCCAGGCAATTTAGGTACCAAAATGAAGCTTATGGACCCAGCGAATGTTTTAGCGGTATTCATATACATGTTTGGTGTATGGAAATGCAAAATAAATGCAAAGTAGTAGTGGTGATAAGAGTTAAATCGGTGGGAGTAGCAGTAAAGACAAAAATAGTAGTGGTGATAGGAGTTAAATTGGTGGGAGTAGCATCAGCAGCCTTTAGGCAAAGTTGTGGTGAGAGGCATTAAATCGGTGGGAGTAACAGCAACAGTCAACGATTAATATTAGTTGAAAAATACAAGATTTTTTTTATTTAAAAAAAAAATTACTTCCATTTTCTCCATCTGATTAACAAAATAAAAAAAAAGGACTTTCTCTGATTTGCAACAAAAAAAAAAAGAAGAAATTAAGTAAAAAGGTTTCGATTAATATTGGTTGAAAAATACAAGATTTTTTTTGCTTACTTTTTTAAAAAAAATTACTTCCATTTTCTCTGTCTAATTAAAAAAACAAAAACAAAAAAGGGACTTTCTCTGATTTGACCAGGATGGTCAGTTTAGACCAGCGGTCATTCTTTCACAATATGCAGCCATCTGGCTGCAATAGGGCTACTTGTATGCAAAATTATCATATTTTAATTAATGATGCAGATTTTTTATTTATTCTAAACAGAAATACCATAGATATTAAACAAAAAAAAAATCAAGTAAAAATAAAAAAGAAAATGGAAATAAAATAAGACATGTATATGAGTATTATGTTTTTTTGAAACAGTGCACTTCCTGTAAGTAAAAATAATTACTCGAGCTGAGATCGAAACCAAAACCTCAAGACAGTGAGTAAAGTACGATAACCATTAGACCACCTTGAAACGCACTTTAAAAATGTTTTAAAACTTACTTATTCTTAACATAAGGAATCTTTCGTGAACCATTCACGCATGCACATTCGTGAAACAGTTGACAAACTGATAAGAATCTGATGACCCACACTAACGAATTTTGACCCCTTAGAAGCTCGTTTTTCTTCAGATGACAACTGATTAAAAAGTTTTCCACATATCTGAATACCCTATATACCAAATTTCAAGTTTATAGATCAAAAATTCGTTAAGTATATAGGTTGAAAAGTATCCTCACACACACACACACATTCTCACTTTTGTAGATACAAAGATTATAATTTCCTGATACAGAGTTATATCCCTTTTTAAAAGACAGCAGCCATTTAAAAATAATTCCAACATAGACAAAGTATTTTTTGGAAGGAATTAAATCATATTTTATTCTTCTTGGCAACATGCAGCAACGATTTACATGAAAATCTATTAATATTTAAATGTTTTTACTCGCCATTTGCTTTGTTTTTTAAACAATGTCTTTTTTCCAAAATATTGTTTTGTTTCAAACAAAAAGAAGTAATACTGTATGGACGAATACAGAGTTACATCCCTTCATTTAAGAATGTCTGTCTGGTAGTATTTTCATTTTCCTTTGTTTTGCCTTTCTTTTTTTTAAACTATGACTTTGTTTTTTTTTTCAAAAAATATTATTACTTGTTCAAACTAAAAAGAAGTAACTCTGTATGGATGAATACAGAGTTATATCCCATGTTTTTTTTTTAAAAGACAACAGCTATTTGAAATAATTCTTACCAGGTCAACGCATTTTTTGGAAGGAATTAAATCGAATTTTATATTATTCTTCTGAACATGTACCAACGATTCAAAAGAAAAAACAAATGAATAAGTTCTTGCAAAACAAAATTTTTAAATCCCAAAGAATAATTTTTTCTTTAATTTTCAGATGACACATTTTCCGATGCTTTCAAAGATCATGGAATCGACACTGTCATCCATGAAGTCATGGCTACCGGTGTTGACTTGGAAACTGGAACTATCTCCAAACTTGCCAGACGTATACTCAAGCACTTAGCTACAGATGATATACAATCATCTACACCATAGCACACCCACACACACACACACAAAAAAAAAAAACGATCACAAAAAACATCGGTTAAATTACTCATGAATCACAAAAGGGAAAAGGGATGGCCTACTTTCCGAAGACAATGCTCTGGATACATTTTCTGGATCAGCCATCCACACTATCTTCGCTTTTCAAAATAGCAACTCCTCGAAACAAGATTATGCAGTTACAGTTGGGCCCAAGTTTACAATAAATGATTGCCGATCTTTTGCTTTGGATAGTTATATTATCAGATTTAGAGCCGAGATTCTCAGCCAAGAAATGATGGTGGTCTGTCTGTAGACACCAGAGTTGTAGCAACCCATATTCCTACATTACTTGCAAGGTTTATTAATTTAGTCAGTGGATTTCAGTACTTACAGTCAGTCCCGAGTATTGACAGAGAATCTATAGTCAGTCCAAAAAATAGCTAAAGCATTTTGCAATTTGAAAGCTACAAAAGGTATGTAAAAATGCAGAAATGCAGACAAAAATGAACGTGCAAAGTGTTTGTTTAGGATTAGAGTTTCGCTAGAGATACAATTAGATAATTTTTTAGTTCTTTAAAGTGAAAACAAAATTGTAAGTTGATTCCACCATTTCAGGAACTGACGAAGGATTTTTCATCAATATTTGGGACTAACTCTGTATGTTCTGAAATCCATTGGATATTTATCCTTAAACGTACCATTTGTTCCTTAGAAATTTAACAGGAAATAAGTTTTAATGTTATTACTTTCACAAAATCTCTAACATATTAGTATGCATAGTGTTTCTGTTTCGATGTCTATATGTACAAGTAGATAATCTTTTAAGTGAAACACTAAGGGAGATAATTCATTAGATATTCAAACGAATGTAAGCATCAGCAGGAGTTGAGTGAAGTATAATTTGTAATATAAAAAGACAACTATTTTTTCCATGTGAATTTAATTATAATAAAATTGGGAAAGATATTAAACAGCATAATCGTACTAGTTATAATATGTTTGATTGTTTATTGAAGTGTAAATATATGGAGAATTTTGGGCAGTAGTGCACTTTAACTAAACAGAAGTATTTTTCTTTTTTGTTTTCATTTTTGGGAGAAGTAGAGCAAGTGGGAGACAATCCAAATTTTAATGATTTTTTTCCAACCCAAAATTTTCTGTTAATGTGAAACAAGTTCAATAAAATAACAAAGTAACAACAGCAAACATTACTTACTGATATTAAATAGTGGAATGAGTGTATATTAACAGCATGTATTTAACAGATTCTCTTTAATATTGTGATATATACAGTGCGTGACGTCTAGTGGTTAAAATATTCTTCTGTTGTTGTTGTATGTATGTGTGGATGTTTCACATATTATAAAACAGTTCATTAACATTCAGTCAAAAAACATACCTCTCCATTGTGGTTTATGTCTTCTCATTATTCATCTCCCTTCAAAGGAAATCCAACAACAATAGGTTTTAAATTTCATATAACTTTATTCTTGACTTCGCATCAGGGCTGCAAGACTTAATTTTCTACATTATGCTAAAGTTGCATTTCTCTCAGCTTTCAAAACGCGGAGACGATATCTTTCATGTCCGACTTTTCCTGTCTCTCTCCAAACTCTGACTAAACTCGTCACGTGTATTATTAAGTTATCTCATTACGTCATCAACTCCACGGAACCAAGACACAAATTGGATGATCTACCTTCGTCATATATTTTATTTATATTCTAACATTCTTTTCACCGTATTAACATTTTTGGGAAGTTTTTAGCATAAATAATTTTATCTGTGAATATTTATTTTGCTTTGATAACAGACTTTCTGGCATTCTACTCTTACAAAAATCAACAACGATTATAATAATCGTCAAGCCAACTTAATGTTGCCTGGTCAATATTTAACACTGAAATGTTTATTGAATTAATTGAAATTTTGACAAATGTATTATTTCAAATGACTTTCTGACCATGTCGTATAGGATATATCCTCCTAAAGCCATTAGTGTTTTCAGTTTCCATGTAAATCATGTCTGTTCTGCATTCACATATCTTTCATAAAAACAGTAATCAGTGCGCCTGTAAAAAAATTAATTTTTATTTGGTTGAAAGAAAAATGAAAACTGTCTTCTAAATTGAGTGCATTTAAGTCCATCTTCTGAGAAATTATTAATGAAAAAAATTATTAAAATACGGATTGTCCCCCCGTTTTCCTACCAGAACTTTTAAAAAAATGAAAACAGAAAACGTACTTCCGGTTGAAAGTGCACTAGTGTCGAAATGTGCTTCATTAGTTAATGTCAAGTGATTTCACAAATAATGAAGATTTAAAAAGGAAAATTTTAGATATTTTTCAAACTTAAAATAACTTTAAAAAGAAAACTAAACATTGTGGTTTTTAGTGTATTCCACAACTTATTCTTTATGAGAATTTCTAATTTAATTTTAAAAAATGTAAAAAAATAAATATTTATAAATAAACTAGTTGATGCATGTATGTGTGCGTGTCTGTCTGTAAATATTTAACAGATAAACTCTGAAACTACTGGTCACATAACACTGAAATTAAAAGGAAATAGTAATTATACAAAAATGATGGTTTATAACGAGTGAAATCTTTGTTTGGATGGATGTAGAACACACACAGAAGTCAGTAAGTTGAAATGCAAAATGTTCATTTCAACTTGCCAACATATTTTTATTAGTTTTGCACATGTGAAGATTTAATGATAGCTTGAAGTGGTTTAATTTTAAATCTTTCTCATCTATCTGTCGATAGCTCATATGGTAGGAATGCAGCTGGAGTGCTAAGCTGATGGCACCCAAGTCATTTTTTTTTTTTAAATCTTTTGAAATCAGTTTTATATATTAGGTACAATATAATATTCAATAGAGAATTGGCTCTGTAATAATAGATATGAAATCTGCATGAATTAAAATATATTTAAGCATATTTTATGGCTGGGTAATGCCAAACGCTTTCTTCTCCCGCTATAATGTAAATAACTATCTGTATTGAGTCAGTGTTTGTCTGGACTTAGAAAAGAAGGTGGGATGAACGATCAGAAAATTATAAATTTTAGATTTTATTTTTATTTTTTTTGTAGTTTAATTTCAGTGTAGTGCAGAAAGGTGGAGATGAATGAGCTCCTGACGATCACTAAGAGAAAGTTGTGGCATATGGACTAAATGTTACGTTGTATAACCTGGAACAACAACAATTACGATTAGAGATGCTTTGTTGCCTGTTGGTGAATATTTTAAACGGATTTAGGGGCAATAATTTAAGTTGGTTTTAAGCAAATGTATTGCTGCGGACTTTCTTTTTCTCAATTTGAAGTTATGTTTTTAAATTGACGTGACCACTAGAATATTTTAATTAAAAGTCAAATATGAACAGGTAAAATTATAGAGGAATAAAAGGCGAATCAAATGAGGTATTGCTTGTTTAAACAGTTACATTCAATTTAGCTTAAATTTGCAGTTTTTGAAAAAATTACGAGTGCGGACTTTCTTTTTGCCAGCACTGTATATCATTTGTAAACAATTCAACTACCACAAGGGTATTTTAATAACATCCATATCATTTTATTTGATATGTGGTATGTCTTACATGTGTTTCATTGAATGGTGTAGGTAAACCAAACAACTCATCAGAGACCCACATAAATCCATAAAACAATTCTTTTTGAAGGGCAAAAGGTGGAAGAGGACACGGAATTTTTTTAAAATCATAATAATAAAATTATATATGTTTGAACAGAAAATTTTTTACTGTTTCGAAGAGGTGAAAAAAAAAATTAAATCAACAAATCGATAAAGGCAGACAACCCTAATGCACGTGGAAACTGTAGAAATAACCACTGATTACCTCCCCTTATTATATTCTCTCGAGGAACATCGCCTCGTTTGTTATTTATCGGTAAAAAAAATGGCAGATTTGTTTTGAAAATAAAACAACTACTTGATCAATTTTTCAGAATTTTGGGATATACAATCTTTATTCCATGGCAAGTACGTATATAAATATATAAAAGTTTTTTTCATTAGTGTTTATCGCTATAAGTGTCAATCTGGATAAATACCCGACTATCATGTATAAAGTGACTAGACAGACTGAGACCTTAGCACTCTGTTGTGAATCAGGGGAGATAATGCTCATTAATTAGTTAAAAAAAAAAAAAGTACACATCTTTGGATAGATGATTCTAGCAGTTAAAGGGAAATAATCGTGGTTAGACCAAAATAGAAATAGAATATAAATTTTAGATAAAAAAAAATTGGGTTAAATCAAAGGGAGAAATTTGAAAAAAAATAACCAAATTTTTCAACTTCAATTCAGTAAAATCTATTTTTAGAATTAATTTAGTGTCTCTGTTGATATTACCTATATTTCTTTTTTTTTCTTTTTTTTTCTGTATAACAATTAGTAACCTACATAAAAACCTTTAAATGTTATTGTATTATTTTATATGTATATCTTCCACTCGTTTTACAGAATATTTTAATCACACAAAATACATGTTAAAATATTTCTCGGTTTTGTGATTGCATTGAGTTATATCCATTTAAATTGTTCTAATCAGCCATGATTTGCAGTTTACTCATTAAGTTACCCATCTCTTACTAAGTTTCTATCTATTACTCTCATCCTCACTCTATGGTGTTTGATTTGTAACATTATCATGGTGGAGTAGAGATTAGAAACATGGATATCTCTAGTACAGTAGTTAATCCTAAGGATTCCAATCTGATTCTATAATTGAGATCTCTTATTTAATTTAATGTTTCTTCCATGTTCTGATGATGATCTTTGGTGATTGTAAGGCGAACTTTTTCAAGATTTTCGGGATTTCGACTTGTTGAAGTTTGGTCAGATCATCAAGGAATTGACTATGAACCTTTACTTTCAGTGACAAGAAACATCTCCTCGCACTAGATTCATATTCAATGGAAACCAATTAAAACTATCACATGTGGCATACAAGCCCAGAACAGTAATTGTCTGTATTTTTGAGATGAGGTGTTTTCATTTATTGAGATTGTTGGACTGACTTCCTCATCTTGGTTGTTATAGTCACACTATTTCGGCCGTTTTGCCCTCCGGCCTTCATCAGGTGTTTTGTATCGAACTGGGGGACCGTTTGTTAGGAGTCTCAAACCCAACCCTTTATTATTATTACGGGGGTACCATGTTCAGACTCCAGCTAGACTCTGGGACATAGTTGCTGATCCTCTGTTTTCAATGTTACTTTTCACTAATTGATTGAACTCAGCACCTTTGAGTAACTGTAAACTTTGATACATCTAGGACCACTCGGCTATATGTCACTAGGACAATTCTTAGTTGGTTTTTGTTAATGTTAAACCTATGTTGTTATTCAAGGTGCTGAGTTCAATCCTGAACGAAGGCAGTGAAAAGTAACATTCAAAACAGAGAATCAGCAACTATGTCCCAGAGCCTAGCTGGAGTCCGAACACAGTACCCCCGTAATAATAATAAAGGGTTGGGTTCGAGGCTCCTAACAAACGGTTCCCCAGTTTGATGAAGGCCGGAGGACAAAACGGCCGAAACGTTGTGACTATAACAACCAAGATGAGGAAGTCAGTCCGACAATCTCAATAAATGAAACCCAGAATATTTTTTCATTTTTTTTTAAATTCTTGAAATGAAGAGTTATCATTGTTTATAATGTTTGTCTTCAGACTATTGTCTTCATCAAGTCGCTATTTCGGCAAATGTGCCATCCGCCTTTCTCAATGTTGTTTTTTTACAGACTTAAATATGATGAAAATACCAAGAACTAGCTGTACTTTACCCAGTGTTAATGTAATTTTATTTTAAAATGTTTTATTTATTTAGACATAAGGAAGACAACTTCTCATATAGTTTTCAATCCAAATATGAATTATGTCTAACTGATTTTTATTTTTAGATAATTGTTTAAAAATATTTAACATTAGCAATCATCTGGACCAGAACAAGTAATTTTAAAAAATAAATTGAAGTAAAATACAATAGTATATCGTCAACAACATGGTACAACAATAAGAAATGAAAATTGGCTAGTCAGAATCAAAGTTTGATTTGTCAAATTAAATGCTATTTGGGTCTGATTTTGAAAATCCAATAAGATATGTTAAATAAACGTTCACCTTTGGTGGTGAGGCCTCAATTTGAGAGTTTTCGAGAGTGTTAAGTCACCACTTATCTGGGGATTGTCTGGATGGACATTATCTTTGAGATACAAATATAAATCGGAGGGAAGATCTGATGGATGTGAAGCCCATTCAGGATCACACCATCTTACTGATGAGTCTATCACCAAAGTGTTGCTGCATATCATTGAACAATGATAAAACAAAGATTGATCATTGAACAATGATAAAACAAAGATTGTTGGGTATTCATGACAGAAACTTGGTGGGCAAGTTATGCATAGACTGAAGTTTATTTGTACCAACCTCTATGTCCAAGAACTGTTGATGCCTTTTATTCTAAAACATCCTTTGCAAAATAAACAAGTTTATAAAAAAAAATTGCTTTAAGCATTTAAATAGGTGTATTTTTGTGTTTTACTTTTTTTTTGCTGTCTAATTTTTATAGAAATTCAAATTTTCCTCCACCACATATATTTTTCTTTCACGTTTTTACTTGAATTTTCTTATAATGTATATGGAGCGTTCGAAATGTAATGGCTCCTATTTTTTAATTCCGCCTGAATGGATCAGAGGGAATTTCAAATTTCATTATGATGACTAAATGAAAGCTTAATCTATGCGTTGTAGGTATTTACGGTGTGAGACTCTAAGAAAGCACTGCTGTTATGGACGTGCGTCAGAAGCAAAGATACGTCATTGAATTCCTGGCAAAAGTGCATTGAGAATGGTGGCGACTATGTAGAAAAATAAATTCTTGAACACAAAAAGCTGCTTGTTTTAATGATACCACTTTAGTAAAGTACTGGTTTGTATCCACTAATAAAATATATTTAATGATTACAGCACGACATGAACAACAAACTTCTTTTCAACAGTAACAACGTAAAAAGATATTTATTTGCAGCAGAAGTTGAAGGTCGGACTGTGATAGAAGAAGAAGGAATAGAAAGTTCCTTTGAGGTCGGTGTCGGTCAGTTAAGATATTTTCTGTGTCGTCCCCAGTTAGCAGTTGTCTCCAGTGGAGACCGTCGATGCTAGGTCGAGATGTCCAGTGGACAAGAGAGGAGAGGTGTTGCTAGGCTGAAGGCCGATTCTGACTGAGTGATATTCCCTCAAGACTTTCGGGAGCAAATGAATCAATGCGCCCTGTTAGATGAGAGGCCAACCTATGGCCAAAGAATTCAGTTCAGAAGGGGGGGGGCATTGATTCCCTAGAGAAAGTAACTGCTACACCACTTCCGTCTTTGTAGCTCTTAAACTTTTGGAGTTAAAAAAAAAATAAATAAATAAAACAGGAGGCTTTACTTTTGGAACTACCGTCATGCATTACGAGTCTGTCTCTAATGGGAATTGCATGATTACCGAGATTATAATTTCTAAGTTATTTTAATAATTTTATTTCAAATAATTTATTTGTAAATGTTTGATAATCAAGTCATGTTAGTTACAGTGTTGAGAATTAATTCATTTTTATTTTTTCATAACTTTTAATTTAATTTCTATATCAAGTTAATTAATAGAACAAGACACAAAGAGAATTCTACGGACAAACGGTTTGAGGAAAGATTTTATTAGAGTATAAAGCCTTCTAATATGTGGATAGCTCTTAATTTATTAATTTCTATTTTATTAATTGATTCTTATTTATTTATGCTTTTTTATAAGTTTTATTTATTTCTATTCAATTATGAATTTTTACATTTATTAAACTCATTTGAGTGAACGTTATGTGAAGCAGCAATTATTTTGTTTAAATTGAAATATTTATTTTTTTATTTGCTCTACAACCCGGCGTTGGTGGGGAGTCATTATTTACAAAATGAATTTTGTAAATATATTGTTGCGGGACTACAGAGGTCAATGTTAGTCCCGCAAAGTCCAAAAAATAAAAATGAAAAAAAAGTGTAAAATGGAGTTGAACAATCAAACAAAGATGACTGAGGAGGATGAATAAATTTAATACAAAATTATTTTCTCAAAATCGATATTAAATGAAAAGAGACAACCAGAAAGTTTCCGTTGTTAATTGAGTCCCTTCCTGCGACTGAGGTAATAAAATGAAATGAAGTAGAAAAGTAAAAGTTCTTGTTAGAAATAACCAGTCGCTTTTAGGAATAATTAACCAACATAATTGTTCATCGCTTACTTAAGCAGAGAGAAGTCCATTTCCGTGGAAGATTCATTATCGGATGCGCGCGCGTTTAACGTCCCGTGGACGGAGTCGATGATGATGTCTACAGCATGCTGGTTGGAGGTCGACTGATTGGTTTGGTCGCAAAATACCCTTTATATATTTCCAACCGGCTCCACGAATGCTGTCTGAAAAAATATCTTTGAAATTTGTTTTCTTCGTAATCCGATTGGATGAAAAAAAAACAACATCTTTATGATGTAAGGTGCTTTCCAAGACGTCCGCGTGAAAAGACAGAGTTTCATTTATATGCCCACAAAATTTGCGTGGCTGTAGAAAGGCGATGTGGCGTAGCTGAAACAAACTTTAAACAGCCGCGTGCGCGACTGGGTTTTACAGTTGGGGCTGCGCAGCCTGTGCACCATTATTCTGTTTGAGTAGAACTCGCTGTGATTACAGCGAGGCTACGATAATATCTTTCTTGATATGTTTGAACAAACTAATGAACAAGTTAAACTATTATTTTAAGCGACGATTAAGACTAAAACATTGCTTTACTTATCGGGTAACAGTCGTGTATTAGCTTTAAAATACATGATATAAAAAAATAAAAATATCTCCGAAATATTTCAAAATCTTAACTGCAAAGTTTTATTTATTATTAAGAGAACAGACTGAAAGAAATTCTTATGTAAAAAAAAAAAATATATACGTTTTACAATTTTCAAAAATTAAAAACAAAAAGATAACATTAAATTTTCAACTTTATATTTTGACAGTAGGTACCTCCAACGCGCGCCCACAGTTTAACCCCTCCTCCTGTATGTAACACAATGTAACTGTAATTTAATATTATCATCCTAACTTCTCTATTTAAAAGAAGCTTCAAATAAACTGCTAATATTTTTAAAAAATTTTTACAGCATACAAAAATAATGAAAATGCAAGACAAAAATCGTGTTTACATTATCGACGCTTTAAATCAATGTTCGGTACTTATACAGTTTAGTGACGACATTAAAAAATGGAAATAATGAAAAAAAATTTTATTATACGTAACTGTTATAGACTGAAGTTCTCCGAAAAAAAATTTCACTTCATTTGATCAAGTAGTTTTTTTTTTACAGCGAAAAACAATGATTTATCACGGCTACGTCAACGTGGCCATTTTGGAAATGTTATTGCAGGCCCAGGAATTCCCCAAGGGCAGGTAACTGCCGTACATAGCAGAATACCTCCATTTTAGGCCAATCTAGCCCTTTTTTTCCCCACCAGAATGAGATTTTTTTTTTTTTTTTTGCGAAGACAGATGCCATTTTTTGGGGGGGGGGGTTAATTTGTAACAGAAGTAAGTAAACGAAGTTTCGAAGTTATCCATGCGTGTCCAACTGCGCATGTTTCGAAAATAATCTCGTATAAAAATTCTTCAATTCTTTGCATTCTTCAATTTCTTTGCAAGGCTAGATTGCGAAATTTGGCCTAAAATGGAGGTATTCTGCTAGGTACATTTCCAAAATGGCCACGTTGACGTCGTCGTGATAAATAATTGTTTTTCGCTGTAAAAAAAAAAAACTACTTGATCAAATGAAGTGAAATTTTTTTTCGGAGAACTTCAGTCTAACAGTTATGTACAATAACATTTTTTTTCAATATTTCCATTTTTTAATGTCGTCACCAAACTGTATAAGTACCCAATGTTCCTATGTAGTGACGTTTTTGAAACTGTAGACATACCCATGTTTTAAAAATCTAGCAAAAATCAAATAGTCACATCTTCCTGAAATTTCTGATATTTATTCATTATTAAATAAACTTACATAATAAAAGTAGGTTTATATATATATTATATATATAAGGAAATACTTTTTCTACCCCACCCCCATATTTCATGGTACAAAAACTAAACAAAATAAATGTGGATCGATAAAGATTTCAACATTTTTTTAAAGCTGAAAATATCAAATAATTAAAAAAAAACTTACCTTAAAGTTGTAAATAAAATTGGACATAAAATCAATAATATTATGTAAAAAAAAAACAACTATTTTTTGACATTTTTCTCGGTAATATAATTATTTGAATTACAACAAAAACAGAATTATAAAAAATAATTATTTTTAAAAAGCTTTAAATGATATTAAATTCAAATATTACACGATATGAAGTTTAAACAAAGATTTTTTATGATAAGTTTTCCAATAATAAAAAATATATTCATATAATAGAATATATGACTCTTGAGATAATAAAAATTGCAAATACAAAATCGACCTAAAAAAAATTCGTTGTGATTTTCTTATTTAGATTGAGAGAGGGTGATCTTTATTTTTTTGTGCCTTTTTTCAAAAAAGTATGGAGGCCTGTAAGCAACATTATCTTTAGATACATAAGTGTCAACATAAGATGTTACAATTATTTTATTATCTCTCGTCTGTGTAGTCCGTTAATAAAACCTACTTGTTTTATAAAAGTTAAGTCTTATATTGTTTTTCATCCATAGCAAAAAAAAAAAAGAAGAAAGTTACTTTCATTAACCATTATAATGCAAATGCCCATCCATAGAAATTGACACAAACACACGAAATGATGTTGTTGTTGGCGTTCTTCCATCTAGATAGACGATGGAGAATTGCTCCTGAAGGTTGTCATGAGTGGTGGCAGCTGTTGCTGTGATGTGACTAAGCAGATCAATTTTTTTTTTTTTTACAAAGTGGTCACCACTTATCAAGGCCCGGAAGCCACTCAGGGATAAGGGTTATTGCGTGTACAGTACGTTAGTGTTGAGATATGATAAAGTGTCTTACTTAAGGGGGCGGTTCATCAGGAATTTGTTTATGTTGGACTTGAAGACATCCAGGTTGTAGTCAGATGGGAAGCAGGCAAACGGAACAGAGTTCCACAGGCGTGCACTTCTAAGAAAGAAGCTTTGTTCATGGTATCTATGTTTTGGTTTTGGCACGGATAAAGATTAGGGAAAATTTTGACAGTGGTTTCAGCTAGATGGGTGTTTTTCATGAAAGATTGACAAGGGGGGACCAGGGATTGGAGCTCAGACGAGCACTTGCCATGGAAGTAATGATAAAACAAAGACAGGCTCGCAACATCTCTCCTGTGGGAGAGGTTGCAGGGAAGAGAAAAGGGCATCCCCCACGAAGCCACAAAGCTTATTTTGTACTCTGTCAAGGCAGGATAGGCTGTTTTTAGCAGCTCATGCCCAGATGTGGCAACAGTATTCCATCCTTGGACGTACTTGGCTTTTATACAGATAGAGATTGCATCATCAGTGAGATATCTTCTGGAGCGGTAGAAGGATCCTACCATTTTTCCAGCGACCTTGGCAACAGATTTGATGTACGTGTTCCATTTCAGGTCAGGAGTAAAGGTCAATCCCAGAAGCTTATCAAAACATGGGGCTTCCCCTAGACGAGAGCCATCCATTTCAATTGATGCCAGATGGGGATCAGAGCGTTGATGATGTAAAGATAGGAGCTTGGTTTTAGATGCATTAAAAGTAACCAGCCACCTCTTCCCTCACTGTATAACGCGCTCAAGATCAGAGGAGAGAGAATCAGAGAGAACTTTGTCATTTACGGCCTTTGATGTGTTGCCATAGATGGTCGTGTCATCAGCATAGATGTCAACAAATGACTTAAGTATGTGTTTTGGGAGATCATTGTGTAGATCAGGAAGAGAGTTGGGCTCAGGATGGACCCCTGAGGGACTCCAGCATTAATACTGAGGGCCTCTGATTTCTGCCCATCAACTACTACTCTTTATGAGCCTATCAGAGAGAAATGATTTAATGATTGAGAAAACATTTCCAGTTATACCGTAGCTGGAAATCTTGTGAAGTATGCCTTTATGCCATACCTTATCGAAAGCTTTTGATATGTCAAGAGCAATTGCTCTAGAGAGGAAGCCTTTGTCAAGCGATTCACTAATCCTATGAGATATAACAGTTAGCACATCTGCTGTAGATCTGGCAGAACGGAAACCATATTGCATGTCACTAAGAAGGTTATTTCTGCTGAGGTGGTTGATTACTTCTCTATTTAATATGGATTCCAACAACTTACTCATGACACACAGGAGACTTATTGGTCTGTACTGAGAGGGGGACGACTTATCACCTGAATTCTTAAATACAGGGCATACTGACAAGGTTTTTCAGGCTGTTGGGAAGCACTTCTCCTTAAGACAACGCTTAAACAGTTTTGTAAGTATGGGGGCAAGTTCTGGTTAGAGCTTTTTCAGTACTATAATTGGAATGCCGCCAGGGCCAGTTGCTTTACTGGAATTAAGGTTCTTGATTAGCTTGGTGAACTCACGCACAGATATTTGTATGTTGCATAGTGTGTTGTCTGTTACAGGGGGAAATACGGGGAGTTGATGGTCTTCGTCGCATAGAGTAGAACTAGCTGCAAAGTTCTTGGCAAATAGTTTGGCCTTGTCTGATGCTGACGAGATGACCTCAGGTTCATTGATGATGGTTGAGATAGAATGCACGTTTCTGTTCAGGATCCTGTTTGCTATTTGCCAGAACTGGAAATGCGGGACCGGCAGATTCTGTTGCTGATGCTGTCCTTTTGCACCTCCCTTCTCCTCTCACTGTTCATTTCTTCTGTCCTTGCTCAGCTGGACACACTTCTTGGATTCACGGTCTGCAGCACAGGATTCAAGGTTGATGTTGCCAAATTTGAAGTCAAGGTCAACAGGGTTGAAGTCCCTTTTGCACACATCCTTAAATCTGAGGAGTGGTTTACCGGTTGGTCTGCTACCAGCTGAGAGCTTGCCATATGTCTTTGAGGATTTGGCCATCCTGCATGTGAACAATGTGCCCTAGCCAGCACAGACGTTTCTGGGAGAGGAGAGAAAACATGCTTGAAGATTTGCTTTGGCAAGATTGTCTTTGTTCAGAACAAGGTCCTATATATATATATATATATATATATATATATATATATATATATGCAAGAGTAAATGTTATCTTACGCTACAATGGAACACCAACCACCCTAATTTGTTTTTTTTTTAGGGGTAATCGAGGTCGCTGACAACGAATCTAATAATCAAACCCGTCGCAAATTTACTGTTTGCATGGTATGAACACCTGGGTCTTGAGACTATTTTGCGTCATTTCACCACCTTCGTTAGCGTTTTTCTTACATGATATGTTCGCATGCGCATGGGCAGAGTGAAGTGTCTTATCACATCGTGGAGGAATCTTTAAGCGGCCCTTTAAAATGAGAAAGATTTAAAAAAAAAAAAAAGTAGTTTATTTTTTTTTTTTTGTCTTACATAGTTTTTAATTGATCTAAAAAAAAAAAAAAGTTTTTACAAGCGGTTTACAAAAACATTTATGCCTTTCGATCTTTTTTTTTTTTGGAGGGGGGGTAGGACTTGTGTAGTTTAACATGTGCTTCTGCAGTTTAATTAACCGTTTTCCCGTAAGTAACGCGCCGACATTTACCTAGTAGAATACTGTTTAACATTTCACAAAAATTCTGTTTTCATTAGAGAGGGGGCATGGGGGGGGCAGGAGTGGTGCTGGGGTGGCCGCGGGTTTAATTTCTTTATCAAACTAGAATTGTACATTGTCTTGAAATATTTCATGATTCTTCAGTGGGTACCGAATTTAAATATCGCAATCATGAAGGAAAGACTTTTATAATTCAAGATTAAAGTAAAATGCGTTTTAAAATAAAGAAAAAGGGGTGAAGAAGAGGAAAGAAAAATAAAGAGGGGGGGAGGAGCAGCTGACCGGTTTCGCCCTCGCTTTCTCAAAGCTGTAGTGTCAGAAAAAGTTACAGTACTCACCTTCCTGCAGCTTCTGACGGAGATGCTTGGGACTAAGAAGCGAGTGCCTTGCTAAGGATTATTTTTATTTGTGATCAGTGTCACGTGGCGCTCGTCTGTCATAAAAGGAGCTCGGTGTACACGTTTTTTTTTCTTCTTCTTCCCTTGGATAGCTCAAGCATTATTTTTTGCATTTCCCTATCAAGATCCTTTATTATTATTATTATTCCCTGCAACTACTGGACCTTGGTACAGGGTTTTTTTTTAAGGTATTTCTCTTCTCATTTTCTCTTCTCCGTCGGTTGCCGTTGTTAAGTGAAATCACTTCTTTTTTTTTTCCTAGCTAAGGTCACCCCTCCCTTTTGTGCCGATGCTTCCCATTGGAATTCGGCACACTTGCAACAGATTATCAATTACAATATATTTGTAAACCTTCTTGATCAGTGAATAACTTCACTTTACCAGATGGAACCACACAATGCTCATCACTACTTGATGAACAGAGAGTAACGAGAACTCTGGTACATCTGACACTTGAGAATCTCAGTTTTCTTCACCTCCTTGAAAGAAATATTCTCCAGTGGTTACAAGAGCTTTTGCAACTGGATAAGGCTATAACCAGGAGTTCCCCACAAGAAGAAGTGAGAGAACGCTTAGCAGACAGCTTTTCATATAAAACCAATATAAATAAGGCTTTATCAGAACTGGATAACTCGTTGCCTAGTCTTGATATTCCCACTCCTATGGTGACGTCAACTCCATCTCCTGCTTTACCATCATCACCATGGCCTGAGATTGAGTTGGCTAAACCAAAAATAACATGTCCCACTTTTAATGGACTTGATAAGGCCAACAAATTTGCCTTCCGTGACTTTTTAACGCGGTTGGAATTTTGTACAGATGGACCTAGCACAGACAAGGAACGATTGATATGCCTCAAGGCCTATGTTGTGGGTTGGCCTTTCCACTACTTGATCCATCATCTGTCAGAAAACGACCGAAACTACCACATGGCTGTTAACATACTGAAGGAGGAGTATTGGGACAGAGAAGTAATTCGAGAAGAAATCTTTAAGAAAATATTAAATTTCACACCAAAAATCAATAAGTCTTACCAGCAAATAAAAGAATATCTTGCCCAGGTTCATTATGAACTGGGGGAATTAGATACAGATTATGGGTATAATTTTCTGGTCGAGGATTCTGGAAGCAGACTCTCGTGGCACATATTTTATTTGATAGTATCCCAGAGTAGATCAGGGCTGAACTTATTAGGGGGTCAAACAGTCCATATCCTAGCTTGAATTACATACTGTAAAATAGTAACGATGTTATAAGAGCACTAATCTGGGTTCGACCAACTTTGACTCCTCGAACAGACTCCAGTTGATGAGTAAAAAGTAAAGTTCCAGCTTGGACAAAAGACACGATCAAGAGATCTGCCTTGGAAAGTTTTCATGCAGATATTAACATTGCAGACAATGTACATTATTGCAATTTCTATGCAAGGAATGGACATGACAGTCTCAACTGCAAGATTTATCCACCCTATGATGAGCACTTGATGCATTGTGGACAGCTCGGGATGTGTGAATTTTGTACAGTTGCGGGCCATGATGGTGAATCCTGTCCTGGTGTCAAAGGATTTAGATATCCATGCAACTTTTGCAGATCTCAGAAACACTTTTCATCTATGTGTCCTCATTTTAAATCGGAGGAAACCCAAGTAAATACCAGCATAAATGCTAAGATGGGAGACACACAGAACATTCTTCCTATGGTGAAGATCACCATCAGAAGGGGTAAATACTCGGTTTCTCTGGATTTTCTCATTGATTCTGGCAGTCACAGATCATATTTTTCAAAGGAAGTATTGGATCATCTGAGGTGTGACCCCAAGAACTTGGAGGAAGTGGCAATAGAGGTTGTGACCTTTATAGGGAGGAGACACCAAAAGTTCAGGCAGGTGATGGCTATTGTGGAGTTGTTTCCAGGAAGTTCTCCCCAACTACCCATTCTCATTGATGAGGAATTAAATCTCTCACATAAAGTGCCTGACTTGCCATTAGTTTGACAAAATCTCAAGAAGAAGTGAGTTCGCAACACAGATAAGAAGTGGCTGTGTCCAGTTGTGAAGCCTCATGGGAGTGGACTTAATTCAATATATGCACCCTATTCAGGTCGTAAGATAAATGGCACTGCATGGCAGACTCCAGCTGGAATTATCCCGATTGGAAACACAAAGTATTTCCTGCACGAGGAACAGATCAATCCCAGCAATACAGTTACCAACATTCAGAACTATGATCAGATGGTCAAGGGTTATTCTTGCACCGATTCCCTTGTATGCAGCATTATGAATCCTGCATCTTCCTATTCGGATCCTTTTGCAGATATATTTGAAGAGAGTTCAGTAGAATGGATGTTCAGCCTGGAGTCTCTGGGCCTCCCAGAGGCAGAAACTATCTCAGATTATGATCATCAGAAAGTGGATGAATTCATGCGTAGCATTGAATATCAGGATAGTCATTACCTAGTGAGGTTACCATGGCATGAAGATAGACTGTGGCATGTCCACTCGAATCATCATGTAGCCCTTAAGGTTCTGGACAGGGTGGTCCAAAATTTAGAGAAGAAAAACCTCTACCAGGAGTATGTAAAAGTGTTTGAGGAATAATCGAGCCCCTAGAATGCGCACCTGAAAAGTATAAGGACTATGTATGGGTTCCTCACAGACCAGTGTTTAAGAACGAGGATACTAGCACAACCAAAATCCGACCTCTGTTCAACTGTTCCTTCAAAATTAAGAATTTTATTTTGCTCAATGACGCGGCCTACCCTGGAGTTAATTTGACGGAAGATATGTTAAATCTGACATTACGTTTCAGGACTAATAAGTATGTCTTCCTGGCAGATATCAGGAAGGCATTTCTGATGATCCGCTTATCACGGGATTCAGATAAAAATAAATTTTGCTTTTTTCTGAAAAAGGGGAACCAGTTAAGGTGCTACAGATACACTACAATTTTATTCGGATTTAATGCTAGGCATTTATCTTGAATTGTGTTTTAAAATATCACGCTAGACGGTGTCCATCGGACAGTTGCTCTGAAATGTTGCAATCCTACTTTTATGTGGACAATCTTATCAAAAAGAGCAACTTTCCAAGTCAATTAATAACCCTATATTCACAAGCAGTGGAGAGACTCCAGTAGGGAGGGTTTGAACTTCAATCTTGCAACTCAAATAATATCGATATAACCCCAAAACCGATACCATCAGTATTGCCCACCGTGAATGTGACCCCAGAAAAGGAACCAAAAGGCACATACTGTCTTATGCCTCCAAAATATTTGACCCTCTTTCTCTGTCTACCAGTCACCATACAAGCTTGAATTCTCATTAGCGAGTTGTGGAAGATGGGGCTGAGATGGGATGAGATTATTCCAAAGGAATTACAGTCTCGATGGACATCCCTTGTGAGGGAATTATCAGAACTTGGTTCCATCAATTTTCAAAGACAAACTCTTAATGAGGGTGTGGAGACTAACTTATTTCTATTTTGTGATGCCTCTAAAGGGGCATATGGGTTTGCGGCCTATGCTGCTCAGAGGAGCCTTTCTTCTTTAATTTTTTCCAAGGTCAAGGTAGCTCCACTAAAATCAAAAACTTTGCTTACGCTTGAGCTATTAGCAGCATTCCTGGCTATTAAACGTCTCCCAACTGCTTGGCCTGAGATTGCCTTGAACTGCTTAAGCTCTGCAAATAGGAGGATTGTGTCTTTGGTATATTACACCGCGACAAGTGGTTTGGATGAGCCTATTGTCCCATTTATCACCATCCCCTTCACCTAACCAAGGATGACGGATTTACCCAAGCATCGGGTTAATATGATAAAACCCTTCCTACATACCAGAGTAGATTATATGGGTCATCTGTGGGTCCTGAATGGTGGAGAAAGGACGAAAATGTATATCCTTGTGTTCACTTGTTTTGAGGTGAGGGCAGTACATTTGGAACTGGTTGAAGACATGACGATCAACTCATTTTTGATGGCGTTTATCCGATTTACTAACATTTATGGCAAGATTTATCAAACGTATACAGTGACAATGCCAAGTCCTTTGTTGCAGGATGTGATATAATCCACAATGTATTCTCATCTAGTGAATTTAAGGAAAGTTTGAGTGCCTGTGTAAATCAGCACATTAAGATACCTCTACACTCACCCTAGTATGGAAGCATTTGGGAACGATTAATTAAGACCATAAAATCTTGTCTGCATAAATTGATTGGCCGTGCCAGCTACTCTTATTTCAATCTGTTGACCATCCTCTTTGATGTTCAGAATGCTGTCAATTATCAACCATTGACCTATAGATCCAAGCTTGGAGATCATAACTCCGAATCATTTTTTGCACCGAACCGTCAACCCAAGGATAATATTGAGACTGAATAATTGGAGCATCTACCAAGTCGAACCTCCTTTCAGAAGACAGCTATTGGACTCCTTGATTACAAAACTGTTTCAAATCCAACATAAACAAACTCCTGACAAACCGCCCCATAAGTAAGACACTCTATCAAAACCCCCAATACTAATGATTACTACAATACTATCTCATTGATTATTGTACACGCAATTACCCTTATCCCTGAGTGGCCTCCGGGCCTTGATAAGTGGTGACCTCCATGTAAAAACACAAAAAAAACAGAGAGACGACTAATGAGTAAATCCTCAAGCCTGATGATGATGCTTAATAATATTTTTTATTCTTTATTTTATTTATTGTTATTATTATTATTTTTTTTTTTTTTTTGAGATGGGAGAGTGTCAGAAAAAGTTACAGTACTCACCTTCCTGCAGTTTCTGACGGAGATGCTTGAGACTAAGAAGCGAGTGACTTGCCTTGCTAAGGATTATTTTTATTTGTAATCAGTGTCACGTGGCGCTCGTCTGCGATTAAAAGGGCTCGGTGTAAGGTTTTGAAGGGTTTAGTATAAGAAATTCCGATTATTCCACACTCGGTGTACACGCTTTTTTTTTTTTTTTTGCTTTTTTTTTTTTTGGCTGTTTTTTCTTCTTCTTCTTCTTCTTCTTCTTCTTCTTCTTCCCTTGGATAGCTCAAGCATTAATTTTTGCATTTCCCTATCAAGATCCTTTCGGATCTACTACTATTATTATTATTATTATTATTATTATTATTATTCCCTGAAACTACCAGACCTTGGTACAGGGGGTTTTTTTCACGAGGTTACAACATCGGCAATCTGTTGTAAGAGGATTAAGGTAAGGTATTTCTCTTCTTATTTTCTCTTCTCCGTCGATTGCCGTTGTTAGAAGAAAATCACTTTTTTTTTCTTGCTAAGGTCACCCCCTTCCTCTTGTGCCGATGCTTCCCATTGGAATTCGGAACAGTATTGAGCGATTTAAAATGTGGAAATCGAAAATAGGTACATTTAAAGTAAGATTACGTTGAGTTCCGTTATGGGTGGAGAAAAAAAAAGGGGAGGGGAGGGCAATTAAAATAAATCAACGTTATGATATTTTTTGAAGATCCTAGAGATTAATCAAGCTCGAACCTATAAGTCTCTAGGATCTTCGAAAAATATCATAAAGTTGATTTATTTTAATTGCCCCTCCCCTTTTCCCACCCATAACGGAACGCAAAGCAATCTTATTTTAAAGATACATATTTTTGACTTCCCCTTTTTAAAATCACTCGATACAGCTTTGAGAAAGCGAGGATGAAACCGATCAGCTGACCCCCGCCTTTATTTTTCTTTCATCTTCTTCACCCCTCCCCCACTTTATTTTAAAACGCATTTTCTTTTTAATAATGAATTATAAAAGTCTTCCCTTCACGATTGCAATATATATATATATATATATATATATATATATATATATATATATATATATGAGAAATACGTCGCATAAGTTTTGGCTTAGCCGTCAGAACTAGAACCATAGAGAATGCCAAACACTTACCTGAGTTAATGAATGGATAGAAGTTGATATATTAAGAAGTTGCCAAACTAGTAAGTTCCGTTTTAGCGGCATTAACCTGATAGAGGGTTCTTTAATTGTTGATTTACAGGCAAAGTTCATGATTACAGTGTAAATTCAATAATTCAAGAAAAGAATTCTTATTAATCTGGGTTTTCTACAATTGTTGTAGACGCATCAAGATATTCAATTTAACAAATGGAATTCCATAAATTAAATTCCTATTATTTAACAAGGAGGATTACATTATATTCACTATAGGAATTGAATAAAGTCATAATGCTAGCTGTAAATGGCGCCGTCCATAGGCAAACAGGCTTTTTTATACAAATTTGGCGGTAAATTCTGCTTAATTACCTTCAGACACTGAAGAGTGGAGTAAAAATTGTGAAGAAGGAGGATGAGGAAATGTTTGTCACTCCACTGTACAAATTTCTGATAATATGTGTGTGTGTATATATATATATATATATATATATATATAATTATTTCCAGTCAAACAACGTCGCAGCTCACAAGAGCCATGACAGCCAAAAAACCGGAAGTCCAAAACTTGTTTATATATATATATATATATATATATATACTATAATAATTACTAAATACCTACTAGTATTTCATCCTTTCGTGAATCATCAGTGCAGGGTGTTACGATTAATAGCAGTTGAGAGATTTGAACCCAGCAAGGAAGCCATCTTTGTCTCCATTAGCAAGGACTAAATTCATTCGGCCACCGTTAACCGCGAGAAATATTGTTGAAATTTAAATATTTATTTTTAAATGTTTTTAACGTCGTCCCGAGTGATCTAATTATTTTATGATAATCTGCGAATGCGAGCTAAGTTGATCGACTTTATTTCAACTGTCAAATTCTCAATATATATATATATATATATATATATATATATATATATCTCAGGTTGAACAAGAAAATACTTGCGGTTTGTAACTTTTAAATTCAGATGAACCTATCTCAGCTCAAACAAAAATTTATTGATCAAAGTAAGCACCATCCAAATCAAAGTATTCATCATATGGAAATTTAAATAATAATAGGAAAACCCACTGTTTGAGAAGCATTTGATATTAAGAATTTAAACTTTAACTGTTGAAAAGACCAGACAAGTGCAAAATTTAATAAACGTATCTATTTATCAAAATGGAAGTTTTTTTGGGTTTTTTTTTTTTTCAAATTTTCGAATAGTAAAATATTCTTCTTCAGGAAATACAATTTTTTTCCCCCTCTTTTGTATCGTTGTGGAGGAGGTAACTCTGTTGGAAATTGAGGCTGAATGATATTTAAAAATCTGCTTACAGTGTGAACGTTAGTGGTACGCATGGATCAAAATAATAATAGGAAATCCACTGTTTGAGAAGCACTCAATATTAAAAATAAAGATTTGTTTCCTTTTCAGTATACTTTGAAAGCCAATGAAAAACATTATAGAATAATCTAGTACAAATATGCAAAAATTAAAAGACTAGAAATCATTGTAAGAGTAAAAGAGCTGCAGCCAAGAGAAAGCATACCAAAATAACCAGAAATCACACCGAGTTGCAGAAGATAGAAAATTTAAATAAATA